>NC_081784.1:17858664-17973664 GCF_963082965.1 Carassius carassius
TTCTGGGTCCAACTTGCCAGGTAATCAGAAATCTCTGTGACTCTTCTCCCTCCACTATCCTCTTCCCACATTTCCAAGCTCCCCAGGGCCACATCCCAACATTAATTACACGTTATTCTGTTCAGAACTCCACCGCCGTGAAACAGATAGACTGCTTTTAAAAGTCAAGACACTGGAGGAAGAATCCAGTCTTCACTGCTTGGTTATACATTTATTATCTGCAGGAAAGCTTAAAGTATACTTCACTTGTTTCAAAGACTTCCGCCATTACTGTGAAGGAACTCAGGACAAGAGGGCACTATTTCTTAAACTCCTTTATGTGCTTATTGCAGCACTGTGCACATTACACATTATACATCTTCTATAGAGGGCGATACAATTCTTGAGCAAAGATTTCTGATTTAATGACAAATTGTAATTTTAATTGCAGTTTGCCTGACTTTATATTTGTTGCTTGTCAATTTGAATCTGTTATGTGATTCATGATTGTATAAACACTGAATGCAAACAACAAACAAGAGTATGTTTAACATTATTGTTGTTGATGTGATCTTTATGAGAATATTTATCAATACTTTCAAAAAAGAGAATGCTTTCACAAAGTACAAGAGTCTAGTTAATTTTGTGTTTTGGCCCATCTACAATCAAAAGTGTTTCACTTTTAATGTTTTAAGTATGATTTGGTGACATTTCTTGTTGAATGAAGCATATATAGTATAAATCTAATGCAATGTCTTTTTTTTTTTTTATGTTTCAGCTAAATAATTAAAGGATACCTTTAATTTCTCCACACAAGTCCACTAAAATACCTCTACTCCAAGTGTATATAGCTGGACATTGTGAAGGTGTAAACGAAATTAGCCTTGCTTTAGCATGATATTAGCATATTCACTAGTGTTGTATGAACATGATAAAAATGCTAATGCAGAAGCAGTCACCACTCTTCAGAATGCTGCTTCTTGCTCAATAGCCAGGTCAGGACAGGTAGCCTACTGTACAGACACATCAAGTCACTGTTGAAAGATCGAGAGAGAAGTGGCTTGCCATTGCTGAGTCACCGAATCACCAGCCCCATTCAGGAGAGTTAATAACTCATTGATATTTATAAATACGTATGTAAGAGAAAGATATAGTACAATGTTGGAGTACATGATTTAAAATCATGTTAATCTTTCTTTAACTTCATATTCCGACCAAGATCAGAACATGTAATTGTGAGGACATAGCATGGAAACAGAGGCTTCTGAATGAAGCTGACCTTTTGTGCCAGAAAGCTTTCCACAGTAATAACTCTATTTCCTGCACATTCAGATACAATACGGTTGATTAAGTTTCTTCTTAAGGCCATTTGGGTGTTGGTTCTGGAGCTGTGACTCTTATTCTCAACCTCAAGGTGGTGCTGATGGGGAGAAAGGTGGTACTGTTTTGTGAGTACTGTAAATATGCACAGTAGAAGAGTGAGTACAGGATTTTAAGAGCGCAGACACACATATAATGTATTGCTGGAGAGATTTTCTATATTGATTGGATGTCAGAGATGCACAGCAAAACACAGACGTACGCAGGTTGAGGGATCAAAAAGGGAAAAAATAGTTGTCAGTTTCACAACGGCTGTGTAACACACACCCACAAAAAGACTGAGGGAGTGGACAGGCGCATACGTACAAGCTACTCTCAGCAGTGGATGTCCACACATCTTCACTGGCAGGCTGTCTGAAAAGTGCTTTTCCATGTTCGGAAAACTTTCCTTTACTTTGAATAAATTCCCTTGACACAGGGCCACTGCTGACAGAGCACTGTGTCGGATAATCTCTCGCTGTTATGATATCATGCTATGAAAATATACTGCCATGGAGTCACTGCCTTATCAATGCACACTTCTGAATAAACCATGTTCCCTGGGACAAAGCACAATTTACATTATAGAACAGTGAAATCATTATGCATTATCATTGCAGTTAACTCAGTGCTACTTTTAAATGTTTTTTTTTATCATAACTTATTAATGTAATACCACACAAAAGCACCAGGCCTGCAAAGAGGGTGAAGAACAGCAGCAAGATAAGATTTCTATGAAATAATTTGCGTTAATAGTGTCAGTGACTGTAGCACTTCACTGCCATCAAGGCTGCCTTACTTTAAACGAGATGACATGCAGTAATCATTATTCTTTCATTTTACTTCAAGGAGCTCATAATTAATTCTTCATCCTGAACTTGGAGGGAAAAGAACAATTCATTTAGAGCCATGCAAGATAATGTGAAATCCCGTACTGTGGTCTGTAGGGCAGCAGGGCTGTGCTGTTGCCAACCTGCCATTCCAAAGCAGATGCTGCAACAGCAACATTATGTAATTATCATTTCTGTTACATTTAGGAGCACTTCATGGGGCATCATCAGTTAATGCATTGGCTAGGGCACGAATAATTAGGAATATTTAACAAATAACATGTAGACATGTCATGTATTGTTTATTTTATATATATATATATATATATATATATTTATATAATTTTATATATATAATTTCCATCAATTATTGCTGGTGCTCAGTTAAATAATAGTTATTATCAGTGTTGAAGAATGCAGGATTCTTTAATAAACAAAAAATCTTTTGAAAAAGAACAGCATTTAGAAATATTTTATAAATGTCTTTACTGTCACTTTTGATCAATTTAGTGTGTGTTTGCATAATAAAACCATTTCTTTTTTCTTTTCTTTTTCAAATCTAACTTTACTGCAAACTTTTTGGTTTTCAAAAATATATTAAGCAGCAAAAAAAAAACCAAAAACAATTTTAAACGTTGATTAAAAATAAGAAATGTTTCTTGAGCAGCAAATCAGCATATTAGAATGATTTCTGAAGGATCATCTGACAATTAATATTGAAATTCAGCTTTGCCATCACAGGAATAAATCTAAAATTATTACATTTCAAAATATATAAAAATTGAAAGCAGTTCTTTTAAATTGTCCTGTATTTTGTTCAAATAAATGCAGCCTTGATCATTCTAAATAACTGAAAAAAATAGGTAAAGAGAGAGAGAGAGAGAGAGAGAGAGAGAGAGAGCAAGTGTTGGAAACTACCACATTAGAAAGTCCCATACTGGGATATCCTGTCTTTCTCATGCATGACTGATAGGCTGCAGATAAATTATAGTGCAGAGACAGTGACAAGAATGAATGCTGTCAGTTAAACAACACCAAGATCAAAAGTTTATCAGGGTAATACAAATCTTCATTTTTGCCTTGAAAGATAATGAGGATGAAGATGCAGGTGTTTAAAAAAATACACTAAATCTGCTGGCAATTTTGTTACACATCAGATAACTTGTGAATCCACTGTGACAACAGCTTACTGACCCCTACAATGTTAAATATGCAAATTGCTGGTGAATTATGAGCAGAAAATGGCATTTGAAAATCTACTTTTATAACACAGAAGAACGCTTTGTGCTTAATCTGACTTGGAATGTGAGGTGTTAGAAATGACAACACACACAACTGAATCACACATAAATTCCCAGTAAATATTAACCTTACAGTTTCCTTCACAAGCTGTCAATCTGAATCACAAACCAAGTCCAGACGAGTGTGTTTACAAAAGATAATCTGAACCTGTGCGCAGATTTAACTTCCAAGTGTGTGAGGGTTTCATCAATGTTTTTTACTCAGGTGCCCTGAATAGAAGAAATTAGAGAAGTCTTGTGTTTGTGTGTGCGTATGCACCCTAAATAGGAAGTCAACATGCCTGGGCAAAGGAATTGGGTGTTCTGCTTTTAGCATTTCTGAATGCACAAAGGCAAAGGATTGAGTTTCATCTCCAGTTTACACAGACACTAATGAGCAGGCATGAAATTGGCCTCTGCGATTACCTTTTAAACCCACAGCCTGTTGGAGCAAGGCCTGAGGGCCTGCCTGGAGCCTGACTGCCATCCAGCTTCATCACAGCGAGACATTATTAATACGAATGATAATCTGACAACCTGACAATATAGTTAAGATTAACACTGAGGGTAAAGAATAAGCTTTAAAGTCCTCTGAAACATGAGAAACATTTCTATCGGCATGTAACCAGCACACAACATCACTGCTATCAGTTTCTCCACTAATGATGGTTATGTCGGCGAGCGCGCATTGATGCCCGCGGACAGATTGTATAAATGAAACAGAAAACATACAAATTACATTGTCAATTCAAATTTAAGCAGGTTATGCAGCCCATTCGTTGCACCGGTCCGCGGTACCTCTAGTTATCTGTGACAGAACAACACATCATCGGCCTGTTTGGAAGAGGAAACAAAAAAAAGCGACAGGCAGCATCGCCTCGAGTGCACCACAGAGGAGACGCGCTACGACATGAAAAATTCATCGTCTCTGCCTGGTAAATCACCGGGCTGTTTTAATTTACGTAGTAAAAGAGTCCGTGTCGAAGGCCAGTTGCTGTTCTAATTAAACTGAATATAACTCTCAGAACTGGCGTGCTCGTCACCGGCGGTCTCCGCGGCGCGCCTGTCATAGCCCGCCTCGCGCATCTTCACACCATTTGAAAATCAATTATCTCAACAAACCAGCTGTAAGGACTGTGTGCCAGCCACTTATTCCTGAAGTGAATAACGTATTTGAAATTCATTACGGCACGGAGGGACGGAAGTCTCTGGTATTTATTTATTTATTTATTCCCATTATTTATTGCCGTTCTTAAACAATAAACAATATCATTTCATGTTCTCTTCTTAACCTCCATGACTATTACAGGTTTTCACCCAGCTCACCTCCGTCATCGCCTCTGTCTGCACTGTGAAGCCTCACCGGCTCTTTTCATTTATTTATTACATGCAAATCAAAGCACTCTTGGAGGTGCTTTCCCGTTTTGCATAAATATTGATGGGTACGGTGCAGCCTGCGTGTTTGTTTGTGCCGGAGGGGGGGCGCTGAGGGGGGTGGGGACGCTCAAAACAGTATCTTTTCACCATCAGATTGACCTAGCGTAAGAACCCGCTGCATATTTTGATGACATCCTTTTTTGTCACCTCTCTTGCGGGGTAGATGACAGGCCAGTGATGAGCTTCAAACAGCGGCATGTATATGTGTATGTATGTAACAGGCCTGTGGAGTGTTTGTGTGTCAAGGACGTTAGTGGGGTGGACAGGCGATGGACACAAGCGTGGAGGAGATGTGATAGTGAGTTGATGCAATGTCACTCGCACTTAGATCTAACCTGAACGCTCCCTCCCTCTCTTTCCCAGTCCGTCCAGTGCCTGGGTTCCTCCCTCAATTGCCTTCTCCCTATCACACTCCATTCCACACCCCCCTGCTATATCTCTGTCTCTCCCGATGTTCGTTCCTAGCCTTGCTTTCCTTAAGCCCTTCACACAGGATCAGGTCGCAGGCATTAAGGGGGGCCGAGAGAAAACGAGAAAGAGCCAGAGAGCGCTTTATCAGCAAGTCTGCTTGATGGGGTTGTCAGCCGTGAGTCAAGAAGGGTCATCGTGGTGACAGGAGGTGTCCCTTCCCTGCATCGCTGCCTTTTGGGGCCACCAGCTGCAGTCTTGAGCATGCTTTTCACAGACCTGACTGGAGCTGTGTGCACAACATGTGTGTGTGCAGCGTTTGATCGAGATACTACTGATTTTCCCATTTATTCCTCTTGTCAGTGAAGTGAGGCTCTGCTGTAAAAGTGGTGTGCGTAGCATTAGTGTCCAGTGTTTTCTACAATTCTTGTTCTTCATTGAGACTGAAGGTTACTGCACCACATAACATAAGACTAAGCATACACACAGCATTTGCAGAAAGCATTTCTTTTATATATTGATTCATGACAAGATCACATGCATAGTCTGCAGTGTAAAGGTGATGGCAATAAGCCTTTTCAGATGCTGGATATATAGCAGAATGAAAGAGTATAAGATTAGACATCAGATTAGTTTTTACGCTTTCTATTTTAGGGCTGGCAAAGTTATAAAATATGTTTTATAATCTACCATGTATCAAAAACTAAAGCTAAAATTTGTTGTTCCCATATTTTAGTGATTTTTTTTTTTTTTTTTGGAACCATGAAAGTATATTTAACTTAAGTTATTTCCTGCCGTGATATTTATTAATTTTATTCATTCATTTATTTTCAGTTACAAACATGTTTTTATTTTATTTTCATGTTCATGTTTGTGACAAGGATAACAGAAAATTAAAATTCTGTCATCATTTACTCGCCATAATGTTGTTTCAAACCTGTATGCCTTTCTTTCTTCTGTGAAACACAAAATGAGATATTTTGGAAAAAAATCTAAACTTTGCAATATCCTGTCAAACTATCTAAGATTTAGTGAGATACAGGTGGAATTCAAATCTAAATTTAAATATTATTTATTTGAATTGGCTTATAAATTGAATGTATAATTTTAAATATAGGCCTACTTTAAAAAATTTTACCCATTAACCCTTAACTGTCACCGTCCCACCCGTGGGACGCTTGGTGCTCTTTTATTTGTTTTCCTTTTTCTCTATCAAATATTTTCACGATCATCATAAATTATATAACATTTGAAAGCAAGAAGCCCAAGATTCTTCCTGTGAAATCCATTTTGAAATCAGACATTGCTTTACCATGGAAATGGTACTTTAAAATCTTTTGTTGGTCTCCACCCCCTTAGCTGCGATGTCAAGTGTCATATTACAAAATACATTACGGTGTTTTTCAGTCAAAACTGGTCATAATCTTGACCTAAAACATATCATTGGGAAGGTCTGAGTCTCAGGATTCCGTATTTGGTGGTTGGTAGTGTTGGTAGTAGAGAAATCTAGACATTTGTGACAGAAAAATGCACAAAAAAATTAAATGGAGTTTTGATGGCACACAATGGCTGTTTGTCTGTTTGTAACACCCTAAATATTTTTTTTGTATCAACTTCAAATTTGAGACATAACTTAGTTAGACATAAGTATTTACTTTTTTATTTATTTTTTTTTTTTTAGCAATTTTAGAGTAAAACCTGTTATGTAAATGTTTATATGATATAAAATATAATACAATTTGTAGATTGCATTTTCTTTACAGTAAATTTAAACTTCTATAACTTTTGCATATTTTAATGTTTAGAAATAATTCCACTGCTGCAATAATCAGCTGACCTTTCCTCTGTATTCCAAAGTGTTCATGAATTATAACAATTTAAGTTTGGACAGTGCATTTTAATGCCTATTTTATAAAAAATGGGGTAGACAGTTAAGTATTATGTATTATTGTATTTCTGATTGTTTTGGTATTTTGATGTATGTTTTATGTATGTTTGATGATGATGTACAGCACATGGTCAACTTGTTTTTATTAGTGCTCTACAAATAAAATGATTGACTGAGTATTGTTTTGGACCCTTCTGACTTTCACTGTACAGACAAAAACAGAAAAATTCCTCAAAATAACTTCTTTTGTGCCCTGCAGAAGTAAGAAAGTCATTTGGAAAGACATGAGGGTGAATAAATTATGACATCATTTTTATTTTTGGTTAAACTATCCCTTTAACAATTCTGGTGTAAGGTGCACCTCGAGTGTATGTGTGCAGTGTTGCTGCAGCGGTGTCCATTGCGCATTCTCAGTAGAGTAATGTAAGATTAAGTAAAGGTGTTCTCTCATTCAGCCTCAGACTAGGGGCTCACAGGAAATCAAAAAGCAGAGCAGAAGGAAAATGGGGTCAAATTGCCTTTCAGCCGGCATAATCTTCAAATCGTTGGGAAATTACCTCAGGAGTGAGCGCTAGCAATTTGTTTCTATTCTGAGTAGTGGGATGAGAAGGCCACTTGAATTACTTAATTTCAGAATTTGACGAACACATAGACATGCTATGCACCATGTGTGCTCAGCACCACTGAAAGGGAGTTGTTTACATGCAAAAAGAGAATGGGTAGCTGCAATCGATGGCCAGGCCATTACAGTATATGCTTAAATGTGGCAGAAACGTTTTAGCAATTTGCCAGAGTCCAGATTCTGCAGAAGGAATTATTTGATCAATATCATTGCTGGCTAATAGACAAGAGTAAATTATATGATCAATGCCACTGCCCTGTGTGTGCAGGACAGTGATATACCTTTGTACACCCTTTGTGCTTGTGCATGCTTTTGCATGTATGTGGCCAGTGCTTGAATTATTTCTTAATGTACCTCTCTAGGCATAGTGTGCTCTAAATGTACAGTAGAGTCTGTATCTTGATGTTGCGATTTCTATGACTACATTCCATAACTGGGAAAGCATCCTCTTAACTCTTATTAAGCTCTATTAAGCTAAAAATAAATAAATAAATAATTAAATAAAAAGGTAAAAACTATCTATCTATTTTTTTACAATTGTTTTACCTGTATTTTGAATTTTCACATTTTTGAATTCATTGCTTTGTGTTTTAGGATTAATGGAAATGTCTGTAAATTTTCTGGATAATGTCTTGGCATTTTTTTTGTAGTTTGTATTTATGGTATATTGTTCAATATGTTTGTATTATTTTGGACTCCTCTGACTTTCATTGTACAGACAAAAACAGAAACATTCTTTAAAAATATCTCCTTTTGTGCTCCACAGAAGTAAAAAAATAAAAAAATTAAAAATAAAAGTCGCACAGGTTTGCAAATACATAAGGGTAAGGAGTAAATGATGGCAGAATTTTATTTTTATTTTTTCACTTAAACTATATAATTTTCATCCTCTTAACCACTTAGGCCATGTTGTACAGAATTTCTCCACAGATTAAACTTTGATATTGCATTTTCCTTATTTCCATTACTCCATTCAGCAACAAGGAAATCACCATCTTAACTTTAAATATTAAGCTCTGTACAAACTTGAGAAATGTTATGATGGTGTGTTAACTTTCCCCGGATCTAAAATGATATGTGTTTACGTGTCTCGCCTGTGGTTAGATACACAGGAGTATGTTTAGTGATCTGAGATGACATGTTAGGGACCTAGAATTTGCCAAAACAAACGCGGTGATGCAACTCTGTCTGAAGTGTGCGCGGCGCTTCGAGACATCACTCTCCGGCAATGAGTGATCCTGTTTTGCAAACAGAGGGAACATTGAGGTTTTTTCCTTAGGTGATATCATTGATTTTTTTTTTTTTTTTTTTTTTTGACTGGAATAATTTTTTTTTTGATTGTTCAATTCTCATATTCATCACATGACAAAGTATGGTGTGCTTGCTTATGCTAAGCAAGTGAGAAGAGAGAGAGAGAGAGAGAGAGAGAGAGAGAGAGAGAGAGAGAGGAGAGAGGGTGCGAGTGGGAGAGTGACACAAAGAGAGCTTGTCAAACTTGCTTAAGGATGAAATATTAAGTGTGCAGCCAGGTTATAATTTTCTCCAGCAAGCGCAGAAAGGGTTTGAGGGAGGAATCACACCATGACTTTCCCTTTTATTCTCCAAACTGAATATTACTATTTAAACAGCATTATTTTAATTACTGGTGCAATAAAACCAGAGCTGTTTAAAATCTGGTGTTCTACTTTTAATACACAGAATAATAAATCGATAAACACTGTTCCACTCTGTCTAAACAAAGGACGTTTGACATTTACCTGCAAAGTGAATTGCACTTTATAGAAATCTTTTCTCAAAATCCAAATAATAGTAATTTGCAATTAATTGTAAAACTTCAGGTAAACTATGTAATCAACCATCAGCCATTTTTTTATTTTATGATAAATGTCAATATATTTCTGTAATTTAGACAAACTCTTGAATTAATGTGTGCTCTGTTGCTTACTGGACTCAGTATCTGTGTGTGCTTGCATGTGTGTATGTGATGCGTGATATTCTACCTTTCCTTGCAGGAGTGTGTGTGGAACTTTTTCCTGATGTGATAAAGAGTGACTGGTGATGATTTCATCTCGCTTTACTGTAAGTCAGGTCACTGGCTCATCTCACTGTCTGTGTTTCTCTCACTGTCCTGGGAATATATCCTTTTCTGATCCTCAAAACACACATGCATACATTCACTTTCTACTTCTGTTTTTATACTGAGGTAATGACTATTTATATCTTCATATACAAACAAATAGACCCAAGCAAGTCAGACAGTAGAGGAAGATTCTCTCTCTGACCCACACTTAATTATCTCTGCACATATTAGAAATCAATAAAATCTCTAAACTTACATTAGCACAGGGGAATTTTGTCATTTTTGTCAATTTTTGACATAATTTGTTTAATAAATTATATAAATTATTTTCACACAATAAATATCAAATTGATTTGTTTGCGTCAGTCTTTGCTTTCATCATTTTAAACACAATTTTAATGCACCCTTCATATAAAAAAGTTCTACATTTAAATATTGCCCAGTTTTACACTTTCCATATAATCTTCTTGTAAATTACAGTAGATGTAACAATTACAAAACTTAACACTTACTTAGAAAAGTTTGCTTTCCTTTCATGATCTTTCATAGATTTATGGTGCTGAAATAATGATACAATGTATGACACATTGTAGTGATTACAACAAAGTAATTTAATAAAAGAGATGTAAACATTCTTAAGAAACTACTGACCATGTTAAAATACACCAACATGTACCAAATTCTCACTAATTATATAAAAAGTAACTCGACTAAATTATATAAAGGTGACAGTCAGCCTTTGCAGTTTCTTTAAATTTAAGAAATACAACAACTAAAGCTAGGTATGTTTCATACGTTTTGCAAGGTGTGATTTATGAGATTACGCATTGGCCTGATTTCTGTGTATACCATGCAAATGATCCCTGGCTGTAGAGGTTTGTTTCATGATGATGATTATTGTAAGACAATCAAACATGATCCTTTCTTTGTAATCTTGTTTTATGGTAGATTCATCAAAATGAATTTGTGTCTTATTTAATCCATGAACAATGCTGTCATAAGTTCATGACACATCTTATAATATTGCTCTAGATCTCCTTTATGTGTAGATGAACAACAAAATAATTTACAGTAAAATATTGCAGGTCATTTCCCAGGTCAAGCTGTATGATGCAAAATGTATGTGTGCAGGTGATGGAAGAGTTAACATGCTGTGTGTGGAGGTGTGTATGTGTGTGTGGGTGGGGGTGTGTGTGTGTGGTTCAGCTCAGCCCCACTGATTAAATCACCTTCATTTCTCATTCATTGGAGAGCTATAGGTTATCCTCATCCATCAGTGAGGCTGATAATCACAACACAGGATGGAGGATGAAGACAGGACATCTGAACATTAAAATAAAACTATTCACACATAAGAGGTTTCTTTTTGTGCTTGTGTGTGTGAAATCATGTCTGTGCGCATGACATAATTCAAGCATTAAAATCACTTGATTTTCCCAACACAGCTCACCTACCATTAATCAAAACTGATGAGCAATGGTTTAAATTATTCTCAAAGCCATTTAGATCTGAACGACATCGTGTGATGCAAAAAGAGAGGACTTAAATTCATAATGCAGACTTTTCTACGTGTGAATAAGGGAGGTGTTATAAAAGAGCTGAGAGTAAAAGGAATGACTTATCGTCCCTCAATCCTTCCTTCTATTTTCTTTCACCCAATCTCATTGTCTGTCTTCAGTGCTGATGAAATATCGCTATTGTTTATGCTGAAGATTAGAATGAAATTGGGCTGAAACTGGTTGATCTGAGGAGATGGAGATAATGCAGAGGATTTATATGGGGCCGTGTGCGGGACCCTCTTATCGGGGCCCCTGCCACAGTGCTGCCACAGCACCATATGAAGTTGTTCATGCTAATTAGCCCTGGCAGGAGCCCAGCCCTCACTATGATGGCAAATTTAGCGAGGCCTCCACACTAACACTCATAAATACACTTCCTGTTTATTATCATGACTTTTATCAATTTTACTTTCCATGACATGATAAGAAATTTAATTACAAAAATTTTGATTTTACAGGCAGGAGTCTGGATAAACATATAGTTTAATCAGTGCCGTTTTTGAAATAGAGTGCCTTACACTTATTTCACCAAAAACTGAGAGGAAGAAATAATGTTTGCTTGGATCTTTGATGAAGAATGATTCATTTGATGACACAGTATTTGTAACACATACATTGATTAAATATCTTCAGATGATTTCTCTGTTGCCATGAGACACAGGTGTTGTTTCTTGGTCTCAGAGAAACAGTACAGTCTAGTTTATTAACACTTTCACCTTGACACATCCTGTCTTATGCGAGCACTCACTAGAGTCATCTGACCTTTACAGGAAAATGGAGTGGTTTTCAATATGTGCAGACCCCAAAGACTCCTATTTGTGCTTTTAAATGACATGTATTATGCATTTTACACATCTCCAGGCTTTTGTACATGTACGTGTGTGTTATCGTGAGTGCTATTGGGTGGACTGCAGAACACCCATTAAAGCAATACACAACTTCTGGTAACAGCAAGAAACATGGATGTGAAGCATCTAGTTTTTTTATGAGTACACTGTACAGTATATATTAAAAGAGAATGAGGACAGAGTGTAATATTTGGTAAATCTAACAAATAGGGTAAAAGGCTCTTTCTACTTCCTGTCCAGCAAGCGTTTATAAGTATGCTTCTTTATTTACCTTTTGTTAGTAGGTCAGATGTTAATTGTTGTACCAATTAGCTCCTCTTCTGCTATTCCAGTGCTGTGCTAGTTCCAGCTGTTAAGCTTTGTATATATTTGTGTAAACATTTATGTAACACTTTTGTGCACAATAAATAATGAAATAGTTAATGTTTATTTCATTTATGTTTTAGACATATAATTATTATTTTCTAATTAATTTTCATATTTTAAGTTAAAAGTTTGTTTATGCATTAAACTCGTGGCCAGGAGAAAAATGTTGTTCCCTCAACTTAAGAAGTCGTGGCCACGAGAAATGGATGTCCTTACCTCATCAAAATGATCCTGTGATCACAAAATATTATCATGTTCCCATGAGTTATTATGTCATTGCCACGACAAAACTAAGTGAACCAACCATGTCACCTTCCAGGCACCGTATTTTTCTACTTCCTTTTAAGGTTCTATATTGTATGCTTCTTTATCTACCTGCTATAAACAAGTCAACCCACAGTATATTACAGTGAGTCAGATGTTAATTTATACGCCAATTAGCATGCTATTACCTCCTCTTCTGATATGCTAATGCTGTGCTAACTAGCTATGCTAACAAATCCCAGATGCAAGCTTACTACACTGCTCGGCAGTGTTTGTATTTGCAGTATGATTTGTATGAGATTGAATGGAATGTGTTTCTTTTTTATGAGTTTTGCTTTAAAACCTCTCTTCCACCAGCTGGCCACATAAAAGTATGAATGGCATAACCACACAAACACCTTAATTCAGGTAGCAGGTAATTAAATTAGCGCACTTAGCTGAAGGTTAGTGCTCAAACAAAAACAGTTGATTCCATACTGTGCAAATCTTCTGGTGTCTTTCAAGAGGGATAAAATACATTTATACATCTACTGTAAGGTGTCTTAATGTCTGAAGAAGGCAAGTCACCTTGAACCCCAGCAAGTAATGCTAATTCATTTGGACAATAGAACACACTCTGCATTCACAGGGCTGGAGTATATTGTGCCTGCTTGTACAGTGACCCTGTGCAGTAGCATTTTTTAAATCTCAAGGTAAACAGCAATGGAAATCAAACAGAATAGACAAATCTTTGTTCACTTTTCTTTATAGAAAGAAACTTCCTTCATGGTTTCTATTCCCATTTGTCACAAAGCAATTAAATTACAGGCACTAAAAATAAAGGAAAAAGCCCTAGAAAAATACATAGGCCAAAGAATTTAAGAATTTTTCCTTGAGCGTGCAAAGCTTAGGTTCAAGCTCTCATTATCTTCACATCAACATCTGACACAGTGGGCATAAGTGCATATGTGTGGGTGGATGGATGGGTGTGGGTGTTTGTGTTCACAACATAGAGTTGGTTTCCTTCCAAGAAGGACACGGTGTTCTTCAGCCATACTGTGATGTGCAGCAGTATGTTTGTGCAAATGCATCTGACAGCCATTGCTAATTAGGCTGGAATGTTTTGGCCCAGTTTGTTAATCCCCTCATGCCAAACCAAAAATTACCCAGCTGACCTGGGCAGGATCACCTCTAGATGATATGAGCAGGGCTTTCTCTGATCAACAGTCACCGTCTTCTTTATAGACATGGTGTCATGGTGTTATCGGGTCTGCTTAGACACCCGCACATACTGTACACTGATCCTCTGATCAAACAAAGATTAGAAAATGCCGCACCAAGTCAGAGACACATTTTCAAAGGACTGGAGTGAATGCTAGGCTACTGATGCTCCACTACATCATTGCTGCACAGAGACAAGCACACACTAAATCTGAGCTTCAAAATTGGCCTCCAGGTTTATATTGGATGATGTCAACATTTAAGTGCCCTGGCTGCTGTCATTCAATATTCAGAGCAAATTCCCTTAGGCAAAATCCTGCTTCTTAATGGATGGAACCGCTCAGTGCATTTACAGGGATGATGGAATAATATGACGTTAATAAAGTGAATGTACAGGTGAACCTGTCTATGAGTCCCTTGGGAGTTCCCGGTTTGCTGAAGACCTTGTGTAACAATGTAGATGAAAATGGGTTCTGCTGGGTTTGCTTTACACTCAATATGCAAATAATCTGCGATATTTATTTAACTTTGTCCATCTGGGAGAAGGCACGGATGTGGCAACCGATCCCACTTGTATACCCCCTCACCTTAGCTCTAATGGAAGTTTCATGTACTGAGAGACACTGATCAAAGTGCCCAGTGGATTGACTGGTAGGAGACGTTGAATGAGTGGGTGTCCGCTGCAGAGTAAAAACATAAAGTGTCTCATTTTTTCAGTGTTAAAAATATTATCTCCCACCCTGGCTTACTATGCAGAGATGACTATGTCATTTGTAGATTTGATTCCTCTGTGAGTTTTTGGAAGGGGATATCTTATCTATATTGCCTGATAAATGGCAGATTTTTTATTTTATTTGCAATACTAAGTTTAAGCTGCTTTCTCTGTTCTCTGGTGTTTAAGGTTTCTATTTACTTACTAAAGGTTTCAAATGTGTTATGAATGCACTCAAGAAATTCCTTTAAACAGATGTTTTAAATTTGATATAAACAAATTTAGTTCAATTTTTGTAAAAGCAAATGTAGTTGTTTTGCCATTTACCAAATTATGTTGTTTAAAACGTTTCATTATTAAATTTTATGAATTCAATAATCTAATTTGAATACACCATTCATTTTAATTTGATGAACATTTTTTATACAATAGAAACTGCCACTGCCTGGCTGGATCTACCTGACATCAGGATGTGCTGCTTTCCGAGGTATTTGTTGCTTGGGTGGTGCACCACTGAGTGACAATCACACTGTTTTGAAACCTAAATGCTGATTCAACTAGACTAAAGCAAGCTGTCCTGTACGCTCTCCATCATCATGTCTGCATCAATATAGCGTCTGGCTCCAGCTTCAAGCTTCTCTGAACTGATCTCTCCCTTAGTTTAACCACAAAAAAAAGGAAAAAAGGTTATCTTGGGTGAACATGATTAAGGATGATAATCAATGCCCTAAGAAAATTGTATTCATTCAGTAGTAAACAAATAAATCAGGCATTGCTGTTGCAGTGATGCACAAGATCTTGAAATAAAAATTAAATATCAGAATGTTTAACATGGACAAAGCAGTGTTCAGTAAATGTCTTCTCTAGTAAGGCAATGGTACAGTTCGGTTCCCAGGTTATAAACAATTGTTACAGATGCAAAAAGGAAGTGACATATCATTTAGTCGCCCAAAGGCAAGTTCAGAATTTGTTTGACTGGTGTTGTCTAATTGATACAACAATGGTCTGTCTGACCAGTCTCAGGATAAGTGTGCACAGTTTTGTAGGCATGTTAGAATAGAGCAAAATCTCACTTTAGATCTAGAAAAACTCTGTTTAACATATTTAAAACATCCAAATGTGGATGTGAAGCAACCTCTAACAAATGTGACCTGCTTCATGATTTTGAGTCATTTTGATCCAGAAACACATTTAGAGTTTTATGAACTGGATGAAAAAGGGAAATTTCCTTGCTAATGATGTAATTAATATAAGTTCTAATCAAGGTGGTTGTTATAAAACTGTTATGTTATTTTTTTACCTTTACAAAAAACACATTTTTTTGATAGAATTTATTTGACATCAATATTTTTTTACCTAACTAACTAACTAACTAACTAACAAGCTATGGACATTGTATGACTTTACTGAGTTAATTGTAATGTCATGTGATATGTTTCTGCCAGCTATTTTGTTGACATCTTTGCTAAACACTGACTGGGCAATTAAATGAAAGACGATCATTTCGTTAAGTTCAACATGCCCTCTCATTATGTTCATTCATTAAAGAGGACCAAAGATCGATTCACTTGCACTACTTGTTGCCCTTTGAAATGGGGCAGAGAAATGTCACACCTGTCAAAGTGTCAAATTTGTTGTTTGAGTTGTGTATTTAAACTGACATAATTTGAATGCTAGATTTTTTTTGTCCAATAAATTAATTATTAAATAAACAAAAAAATAAAATATAAAAAAAAGGTGGTGGAAATGAATTTTTAATTGGTGTCAATCCTATCTTGTTGTCAAGGTTTTCTTTCTTATGATCAAATGACTCAAAATGATAAAGCGCATCCAATATCCGAAATGAGCACATGTGTACTGCATGTCAAAACACAACATGCACCAATGTGTACAAACAAATGTGTTCTAGTAACATGCTTGTGTACAAAATGTAAATCGTCTAGCAGATGCACCCAGCACAGCTAACAATCCCTGCACAATGTGGCGTTGTGAACTGTGTGCTTTGGCAGCAGTTGAATGACAACTCCCCATCACCCCTCCCCTTCACACCCACCTCCCCTCAGATAGGCTGCCAGTCTTTATCTCACTTGGTTGGGTACAGAAAAAAAGCAGCATGTGTATGCGTGTTGGTGTGTGTGTATTATATCGGAGGTCTTGAGAGTGGCTTGTGGCCCTCATAACATTTGGCTTGTGTCCAGTGGGGGCTGTTTACATGAACGGAAGGGTTTGCTTCTTTTTGGTGGTGGTGGTGATGAGGGCGAGCAAGGCCCTCGGTGCTGCTGAATGGAACACCCTTTTACTGGACACTCCCTGCCAGCCTGCAGGGTTAATGGAACCGTCATGCGGGGGTCAAGCGCAGACACCTGGGTCTCTGTTAATATGCTCACAGCGATTACTATGCCAAATGGGCTGACCTCCGCTCTCTCTCTTGCTTTTTCTGTCTTTCTCCTTTTCTCGCTCTCATATGCTCTCTCTCTCCGTCTCTCTCGCACCTGCCATCTTGCTCTGGCATTGTGTGGCTGTGAAAACGTTTAACCGATGTTGAATGAGGAACCCCTGTGTTAAAGGGGAAGGGGGCAGGACACAGAGAGAGAGAAAAAGAGGCCAGAAAGGGCATGTCCTCCCTCACGCTCTCTCTTTCCACTCGTCCATGCCGCATGAAGGGCATGTCTTTGTTTGTTTTTGAATGAGAGATGTTTGGGATGTATCCTATGATCAAAATGAGCAGCACCATCACGAATATGAGTGCCACACTACAGACAGGCACAATGCTCACTCTTTGCCTGGCCTAGAAATAACAGACACACCTCGAACAGTGGCTGGATGTAGCTGGAGGGTGTCTGGCTGGAAGGAATGTTCGATCCCCCCTCTCTTTAATTCTTCTTTGTAGCTTTTAAGCAGTTGCATTCCTGCTGGCTTTTGTTTTGGGGGTGGAGATGAGGCTGCTAATTGGTAATTGTTGTCCCTCTTTTGGCCACAAAAACGCTTTCAGAGCTGTTAAAGGATCACCTGGGTGACAGGTCACTGTGGGCACTTCCACTACACATGCTTAACCCTCGTCCCCTGTGTCTTCGGCCCACCTCTGGCCTTGCAGATCATGACCTTTGACCTCACCTGTCCCACCATGGGGTCAATTTGAAGGCTAGCCTGGGGTCAGATCTACAGGACTCAAGTTGTCTACAACAAGTTCTTACGTGCTATTTGAGCCGAAAACAAATTAACACGTTGCATTGTATCTGGCTCATGCACAACATAGAACTGAAGAATTGTCTCCCTTACAATTCATGAGTGTGAATTTGAATTGCATTTCCCACACTCCACAGGGAATTGGATCGGAGTGTTAGGGCCCTACAAAATCAATTTAAGTTTTACCCCATAATTCCATGTTTTTAATTTTATTCATGTTTTTCATTTAATTTGATTTCATTATCTTTCTAGATTCCGTTTTAATGTTTTATTATTTTCTTTGTATTTATTTTAATAATCGAAAACTATGAATAATCAAAAACTAATCATTTGAATTCATACAGCTTTAACAATTTTAGAATTTATTAGAATATAAAAAAGCAACCTAAACTGTGTTTTAATTTTTCTTCATTCTGTGCTTTAATACAAATTAAATATATAGAAAAATTGTGGTTTAAATAAAATCAAATTTAATTCAAATATTTCCTTAATTTTTTTGGCAAACAAAGTACTGCACAAAGAGGATTGTTGTTTAAATTAAAACACAAAATTCTACATTCTACTGTATTATATTTCTTCAGGTTAAACTGAACTTTTATTTTTGGCAGGTTGTAGTGAAGACCTTTGAGTGCCTGTGTGTATCTGACAATATTTTTATCAAATTAAGTGGTTAAATGCTCGTGAAGTGACAGCAGCTCTGAAGATGAAGTTCATGTGTTCATGTCCTCATGCAGTGAGACGCTGAAAACACACGTGCTTGAGAAAGTGTCAGACAAAATTGTTCCGCTCATCTACACAAAAACACAGAACATGGAGAATTCATATTTAAATCTTTTTTTAAAGTTAATAACTGTTCTCATATTAAAGTTTTAATTCTGCACACTGTTCAATGCCTTCAGTTTGATTTCAATTCAATCCAGGAATCGAACTGAAATCTACAAGGCGTTTTAAATTCAATTCTAAACTGACACATGTTTGGCATTTATATCGGTGTAGGAAGTGAAGTCATTGTTCAAGTGAACTAGAAATTCTGACATTACTCCTGTTTTATA
This sequence comes from Carassius carassius, assembly GCF_963082965.1. NCBI lineage: Eukaryota > Metazoa > Chordata > Actinopteri > Cypriniformes > Cyprinidae > Carassius > Carassius carassius. The sequence continues at coordinate 17,877,735 of NC_081784.1, forward strand.
ATCAAAAGAGTGAAAGAGAAACAAATGAGAGACACGTTATTCATTCAATGGATAAGATCAACTCTCTCACACACTCTTGGACATGGTGCGTATCCATGGAGCGCACACGTACACACAAAGAAACAATTACAATTTTTCATTAAAATACTCTTAATCCTTTTATACGAAATATAGTTACACAAGTCCACACAATGAGGGGCGAAGAAAGGAGGAGAAGTCGTGGGGAATAATTACACATATCATGAAACCAGGCTTTTATTTGGGGTGTCACTTGTGATGTCACAGGCTGCCAGCACTAATTTGAATTCAGACCTTTATCTCTGGCCCGCAGCAGATTTGAGTGACGGGCCACCAAACGCTCGTGCCACTGTCCTATTGATTTCTCTAAATCCCCAACAATGGCATTTGCATGCTTGTTTCTGTAATAATACAGATATGCCACTTGGAATGAAAGGCTGCGCAGACCAGAAGTAACTAATTGTGTGGCGTGTAATGAGTGCAGTTTCAATTTGATATAACCCACAGCTCCACTCGCCGCAGCCCCACGCTAAGTACTTTCAAGTCTTTGTGGGGAAATAATTGATTTTTGTGCTTTGGGCCTGAGGAAAACTATTATGATCTTTTTGAATAATGGCAGAGGAAGGCCCGTGAACGATTTAAATTGGTATTAGAGGAGGAAGCCGTGGTGGGAAGATAGCAAAGCTGCTTGACTGACAGCTTGCAAATGGAGCCCAGGCTACTTGATTAGTCATTTTCTTAAGGTGGAGACAAGGCTTCATTCTGAGCGCCGGTGGTGGACAGGCTTAATGGAGAACAGCAATGATGGTTTCTTGATTCTACAAGTGCACACTTTCACTGAGGTGAAGGGACACTCGAGGGGCTGCTCCATTTGACTCTGGCAGCCCTTTGGGGTATGTTTGTGGGCTGAAAGAGTCCACGCTCCGAGGGCGGATGGTGAAGAAAACTTTTCCGCACCTCCTTTTCAGAGTAGCCAGTGGACAGTCTTAAATGAGCTCTACCTGTGCCAGCTACAGGGATTTGAGGCAGAATGTGATTATTCTGGGTATCAGTGAGCCTTGGCGCTGCTCTCTCAAGGTTGAAAAACTCATTTTTTCCCCAAGCTTTTGTTTCCTCAGGAACAAAAGTGCTTTCTTAGTTAACGCGGCATGTTCAAATTTAATGCTTTTAATTGTGCCCATAGATAAATGTGTCTGCAGCGCCCAAAGAATGTTGGCTGCACGTGTGCGTACAACATCATTGTGAAGACAAAGAGTGTGAGTGTTTGCATTTAGAAGTATGGCATTCTTTCAAAGGCACTTGCTCATTGCAAGAAATCCAGCGCGGTAATCCAATTCCACCGTCACTTTCAACTAGAAGACTTAATCTGGTTGAAAATGTGACTAGCTTGGATAGCTCCATGTACCAGTGTGTGCACAAGTGTCATCCCATGTCACATCTGTGAAGTTATCTTGCAGAAACACAGCACTTGTTGACGGACCACGTGTGATAGCTTTCAAACTGATGGTCGTGCGGATGTGTATTTAGGCCGCAGTGTGTTTGAAAATTGAGTATTTCGAATGCATGTGCACTGGCACATGTAGGCAAGACTAATGGTCCTGCAAAGAAGCCAGTGGTTGAAATCCCATGCTCTACTCTATTGATTTACTAATATGATGGAAAACGCTTACACAAAAATCTTCACACACTGCATTTGAGACAAATACATTGAGTCTTGATATCATATCAAGCACTAAAGAAAAGGTGGGAAAGAGTGAATGAGATCAAGACAGAGCCTGAGGCATTGGGTGGAGCCAGATTTAAGTTTGTAAGGATCACCTCATCACATCTCTTGTCAGTTTGGTCCTGATGGGATGGCTTAATATGTTTAGCTCTGCCAGTGGTGACAGTGTGTGATGAAGGAAACCATACAGTTCGAGAGGCGGTGGGCTGTGCAGCACTTTATACCCCCCAGCCAGAGTGTGGTTATCTCATCTGGAAGCAAACACACACACACACGCACACACACACACACACACACACACACACACACACACACACACACACACACACAAAGCCCTTTTTTCTGGCTGGGACCTGCTCAACATATTGTCTCTATCACATTATTGCTTTGACCCCTGTCAAGAGCAGTGAGCTCAGACTGCAGGCAAATAGAGCCTCTACATCCTCTGCCACACTGACATGCTCACAACCCTCATTTTCATTTCCTTACATTTTCAGTAAACAAAAGCCTCTGACTACAAAAATATGGCAAAAGATTTCAACTGTATGATGTATAAACAGAAAAAAATCATTTTCTGGCTTTGTATGAAAATTTGAATAATTCAATAATAATTGAATACATTTAAAATATAATATAAAATACATGTTTTATTTATTATATTCATTACATTTATGCATTATAATTATCATTATATTTGCATTTGTAGGGTATGTTCATCTATTTTTATTCATCCAGTCAGGACAGATTGGACAATTTGTATGATATCATGTGAATGAATAAGCTACATTTCTGTATACAAAGTCATTTGTGTGTATATACATTTTTTTTTGTCTTGTTTGTTTTGTCTTTACATTGCCACTGGCATCTTTTACTTTCTGTTTCAGTAAATAAATTAATACATACAATTGAGATCAAATAAATTGGAGAAAAATTAGTCAGTAATGTCTATTTCTTAAATTGTTTAAATCAATTATGATTAGAAACATAATCTCACACAATAATTGTTTTTCAGTGTACTGGAGTACTATATAAATTAGAATTAATTGGAACTGTTCTTATTTATTCAGAGATCCTTTTTGACTAACAAGAAACAGAAAAGACTGTCATTTGGTGCATCTTAATACAGAGTATGTTATGCTTATGGAGTATTTTAGTATATGTTGAAATGCATGGCAAATAACAGTTTTATCTATAGACATCCACATCTAAATATAAGCACATATTAGTGAATATGCATATGAAATACAACGTAATATTTATTCCTTTTAAGCCACTCCTACAGCCATACACATATGAGCTATGCATGACCGGTCCTCTGTCTCTTTCCTGCTATCTGTCTTCCTCTCTCTTTCTTGCTCTCCATACAGAGAGGTGAGAGCTGTTCATTTAGTTAGTCATAACTAATAGTGTCTTATCTGGGAGAGGGAGTCTCCAGAGAATATTGGACAGTGTAAAGGTTAATCACCACTGCCTGGTTAGCCAAGGAAGACGGGCTAATTCCTCAGAAGGCAAATGGCATGTGCTTGTTCTCTGGATCGGCGATAACGAGTGTTAATGTACCATGCAGAATGGATGCTCAAGGGTCAGGTTCACTTATCAGCAAACTTTACAACAGGAGCCCCAGAAAGCGCACAACCCCCTACACCACACAATAAGCACCTCAGTTTACCTCTGAAGAAGAACTATCACAGGCCCCCCCAACACACACCCTCAGAGATGAGCATACACACACACATATAGTGCCCCCAGATCCTGTGGTATTACAGACGTGGGCTAATTGGAAGATCACTCTAATACATTAAGAGATAAAATACTTTGGCCAGTCGCCTAAAGAATGGATCAGGACAACATTGGACAGCTATCTAGCCATGTCACACACTCAGAGATTTCCATGCAAACACAGCACAAGCAATTACCCAAAACACATCTTTGTTTGTGCTACAACATACTCCCCTCCAGTGTGGTGTGATGAGCTGTAGACGTGTGTGTGTGTGTGTGTGTGTGTGTGTGTGTTCTGTCTTCAGTGAGGTGAGAACTATCACGCCTTCTGTGGAGAAACACATCCTCAAAGACAAAGAATCTGAGGTAGAATTGTAGCTGATATAAAAGCTGACATGCACATGCTTCGTTGTTATTGTCATTCTAATTACTGAATGATGCTATCCACACAAATGCCCGCATCTTATCATTAGTATCATATTCTCTGGCCTTTAGTTACAACAGCAGGGGGCAACTTCACAATATAGACAACACAGTTTTTTTTTTCCCAAAAAGGAGAAGCATGTTGGAGTGCTTTTAGTTCTCTCCAAAAAGTAGGGAAAATATGTAGAAATCAGCACAAATCAGACAAACTGTAAATTCTTTATCAGTACTCAGATCAAGTTCTGCCCAGCACACAATTGTGTCACAATATTTCATATTCGGGCTAGGAATGTTGCATTGATGAACTGGTATTCACTTTATACTGATCTTGTAATGTCTTTTTTGGTGTTTCGAGAGGTTATTTGGTCTAAATATTTTTTTAAACCAAATTGTTACATTTTTGTTCTTGACCTGGGAAAAAATAGGATAAAATAAACTATTTCTGCAGACAGAAGTGCAAAAGTCAAAAAGCTTTTAGGATAGTCTGGGTATATATTTCTCTGACCTTCTTCTTTGGAAACATTCTCTTAAGAAACAATTCCAAAAATGACCGACTTAATATTGCTGAAGCTGATGTCCTGTCTAAGATCATACTTAGTGATGTACACCATATTATATATTCTACTTCACGAATATGCATGGAAATTAATCAGTTCTTTTAAAGGACTTTAATGTATTGCAGTAATGATTTAAAGACATGAGAGTTCATATTATTCATTTCCTATGACTTTCTTCTGTCACACATAACTAAATGGGATCCCATCTATCCCACTGATATTAATTGTATGGGGGGAAAAATAATAATAATAAAATCAGAATATCACTTTTTGTGTTACACAAAAGAAATGAAGCCATACAGGTTTGGAATGGAGAGTAAATGATGACAGAATTTTCTTTTTTTAGTGAACTCTGCTGTTAATTAGGGTGGGATTTGCATGTACAGTAAATGGTCATTTCTATAACAGCAGTAGTCTGGATGTGGCTTGCCTTGTAACACAAACTAATAGTACTACAAACTCATCTCCATCAGTGGTGATCACATCCCATCCAAAGCATCTAAAACATGGTCAAAGAAGCCTTCCAGCTATGTTATGTTGTACATGATGCCATACCCTAACTAAACAAAGGAATGGTGTCTTTTAAAAGTCAGATCAATTTCATACTCTGTTTGGGATATTGGGCCTTTTGTGTTGGCAAAACATGCCACAGTGTACTCAGCTATTGTTGTGGGGATGCACCGTTAAATCCGATTTTCTGCCCGTATGGAAATTCTGTGTCACCCCTGCTGAATAAGCCCCTTTTTACTCCTCCTATCCTGTTCTTCATGCGCTACGGTGCGGTTCTGGGAGTTAATATCGCCTGGAGACACATTCTTCACACAAAGGATGTCTTCACTCAGTCCGTAGGCCTTTTTTATATGACCCACCACTTTTGATAATTAGCCGCAAGCTATGACTCAGTTAACTGCTAACCCAAAGCAAACTTGTGAGGTATAATACTTGTTAAGACAGCTTTGAAGGTGATCGTTTTTTATTTTGTGCATGAGGTTTTGATAAATGTGTGTGTTTTTTTTTTTAACAGATGAGTTCTTCTAGATCCAGAGCTGTGCACAGCACCCCCTGCAGGGAGTCAGGACAGCTGGACAGAGCAGTTCACACATTACAAACACTGCAAGTTAGACTCAGAGAAATAGTTCTTAGAATAGAAAAAGAATTTGGTAACTATAAACTCACATATGATGATTGTAAAGAGTACAAACAATTACACACACACACACACACACACACACACACACACACACACACACACACACACACACACACATACACACACACACACACACACACACACACAACAACAACAACAACAACAACCGGTTAAAAGTTTGGAATAAGACTTATTTTTTTATTAAACAGCAATGTTTTCAACATTGATAATAATAAGAACCATCACTATCAATTGAGAACCAAATTATTAGAATCATTTCTGATCATGTGACTTCAGTTTTGCCATAACATGAATAAGGGGAGCATAAAATACTTCCTTCAATACACACACACACACACACACACACATATATATAATTGAGTTGACATATATAATTGATATAAGTTCACATAATATATACACACAATATTTATGTTGGTGTACACAAATTATAAGAAGTATATGCATTTCATATATTAAAAGCTATATATATATATATTTTTTTATTATCAGTTTACATTTTGCTATTTAATATTATAATTAGCAATACATAATGTATTTACTTATTTATTGCCAGCACTAGTTTGAAGACTCAGTGGCCTGACATAAACTGATCTCGTAAATATCTGTGTGAGTTTAGCTTTTTTTAAAGCTTATCTAACGCTTGTATTGCTTATTTATGATTAATAATATTATCAATAATAATAATACAAACTGACGAAAGTCAGAAAATATCTATTTAAATGTGGCTTTACTAAAGCTTGACTTATGCTTACACTTCCTATTTATTATTGTGATTAATAATAATAACAATAATTTTATTTTTATATTAATTTATTTGCTTACACATCATTACAGAACAACACAGTTTGTAGACCCAGTGAACTGAGGCAAGTCAAGAAATATCTGTTTGAATGTGGCTTTAGTAAAGAAGCCATATCTTTATTGTTCCAGCTCAGCACAGACCCTTGGAAACGTAACTCCGACAACAGTTTCAGGAGCCAAGCTCAGGTTCATACCCTGCTGAAAACAAATGCACTGAACCCAGTACATGTGACAGGCCTTGATAGCGATGAGGAGGGATTTCAAAGAGCCTGAGGGAGTTACTGCTCACCCTCACACAGACCACCCTCTCCTCTCTCGTCCCTGCTCTGAAAGCATCAACACTCGCTCTGTTAGCAAGCTTCCGCATCACTGTCCAGGAGCCAAAGCTGTCCTCTTTACATCGTCAGAAGGATGCCATATTCTTTCTCACTCTCTCTCTTTCACTCACTCTCTCTCCCTCTTGTCCCCATCCTATTTTTCTCCTCTTCATTGTCTTCATGAAATTGGCAGATATAACATTTAACTAAATGCAGTATCTCCTCAGGGCTGTCTGGCTGTAGTTCACTTTGTGAAGGGGGTCACATTACAACTTGCTGAGGAGCATGTTTGATAACGGCAGACAGAGAGCAGGCAGGGAAAAAAAGGAAAAGTAATTTCTGGATCCTTGTTGAAAAAAGGTCAAATGCTTTTTAATGAATGTGTTTTCCAATAATGGCAAACAGGGATGGGCGATAATAAACTTGCAGATTGGTATCGTGCATTGTGCACTTAAGCGGCGCGTGGCATTGAGGACTTAATTTACTGCCGTAGTGCTAGGCGACTGTCACCAGGTGTTATTTCTCTACTCCAGATGCTAGCCCTGTTTGCCACAGGCTAGAGCAAATTTAAAGAGAGCAAATAGAAAGGAGTGTCTGTGTGCAGATACGGCTTTTGAATTCTGAATTGCAACCACAGTATGACCAACGAGTGAACTGCATTCACTAATAAAAAAAAAAACGTTGTTTTGGATCCAAAACATGTTCAGTTAAAAAGAAACAAGAGACCGACATTGATAGGACAGCAAGAAAGATCACAACCATAATGATTAGCTATCAGAACACTGTTGTCTTTAATCAATAGTGAAGTTTTGAATCTCACTGACCTCAAAGCAGTTCAAATGCATAGTTTACATTATATATATATATTAGGCTTACCAATCAAATCAGTTCATATATATATATATATATATATATATATATATATATATATGAACTGATTTGATTGGTAAGCCTAATGATGTAAGATCAAATATAAATTCATATTATACGGAGGGAAGTAGCATTGTCATATTTTGTTGTTTAGCCTACCTTTATTATATGGACGTAGTCTTTTCAAACATTAATTAAGAAACCCATCAGTTGTAAAATGCTGCTCCAGTTGTGAATTATTATTATTATTATTAGTAGTAGTAGTAGTAGTAGTAGTAATAATAATAGTAGTAGTATAAATGTTTTGTCAAATGAAATCCTCTAATCCTTTGGAAGCAGATGATGTGGCTGCATGGATTAAATTACATCTATTTCTTATTGATGAAACTAAATAAGTAATTTGCTAAAATTCTCAAAACATCTTTACTGGGTTAAATTGACGTTTTTTCTGTAGTTTTTAAGAAAACTCATTTTAGCCCAAAGTAAATAGAGACGCTGAAATTAACGTGTATTTATTTGTCAGTAGACAGGCTTCTTAACATTGAATTTTCATTCGGAGGAGCAGGCTACTAAATTCTGGAGTGCTCGGGGGATTTGTGACTGCTACCGCTTGCGGCAGAATGTTTCAGTTTGACGCTGGGATTTTCACTACGCTCAATGCTTCAGTGTTCAAGGAAGTTTTCATTCTATTAAACACTACAAAGTCTCTACTCTGTCAGGCTAATTAAAGTGAGAAATCTGTAGTTAGCATTCATTAAGCTTCCCCCATCACATTCATATTGACTTAAGAATTAATGTACAAATTCTGCTGTCAGATTGTCTCATATGATAAACCTGCACAGATGTGATTGTTTCTCTCATACTGTACAGTATTACATGATTTATAAATATAATTTAAGAGTCAGGTTTTCTAAATCATTATTCCAAAACTATCATAAAAGACCATGGCATGCTAAATTTAAATTGTTGAAGAAAAAACAAATTTATCATGTTGTCTATAAGATATGTAGTTACGCTGTAGATGTGTTTAGTAAAAAGACCTGCATTTTGCCCAGTTGTGTATAAATTTCATTTTAAAAATGTAATATATTTGGTAAAATGGCCACATATTTAAATAATAGAGTTCTGCACTGTATTTGAGGAGAAAGGTAAAGTATATATACATATATACTGAAATCTTAATCCTCTAGGAGCAGTTAAATATTAAAAAGTGGAAGGATCCACAAGAGGAAAAGGACTGAAAATGCCTAAAAACAGACAAAGCATAACAGAAGTCTGTCTCTTACGATTGTTCTCCATCTACATTCAGCCTGACAATCACACCAGATTTTTCCGTTTTGATCGTAAAGATCTGACTTAGAAATGTTACTTATGAAAACAGTGAATGATTCCTTGTCTTTGGTTAATTCTTACATGTGTAATTGTGAATTATTGGCAAAACACAAACACATTCCTTCATCTATTTAGACCTTGCTCCAATTGAGGTTGCCTTGTTCAGAATTTTCTTCTCGAAGCTGTATGCCAAAACAAGCATTTGTTTAGTTAAGGAGGAGGAGGTTTAATTCAGCCAGTCAACTGAAAGCATTGGGTTCCTCCTTGAGCTTTTGACAGTGTACTATACTAACATTCTTTGCAGCCTTAGAGATCTAGTGCATTCCACAAAGAGTGAAATCTGAAGCCAACTTTACAGATCTGACTATAGTGACGTACAAAATTCATTATTTTTCTTACAAGCATGCGCCCCCCACCCTTCCTTTAGTCTCCGATCTGTTGTTCCTGTCCTGAGAGAATTCTCAGGGATGGACAATGCATCCCAAGCAGATCCACTGGACCTGAAGGGCACAACGGTTGGGATGCAAAAGGCCCATCGCCACCCCGCTTCAGGCAAGAGAGCACTTCTGTGTCTCAAAGGTGCATTTTGGGGATTTTTGAGGGCTCCAGGAGTGGGGAGCTTTGGACAAGGTAAATAGATGCACTTAGGAGGGAGAAGAGCATCTTCGCTTTTAATTGGGGATCGGAAGGGGGGTGCTCACTTTGGCACGGTTGTGAGTTGCTAGCGAGCCTTTAGGCGCATCCTTACAATGTGAGGTAATTGGGATTTCTACCTTTGCAAAAGCTGCTAATTTTCCATAGGAAGTGCTAACAGGACCTTTGTCTAATATGTTTTCCTTTTTCCTTCCTCAGAGACTTACAGGACTGAAGAGCTGGGAATGGCTGGGGCCACTACCTGAGTGGAGGAGAGCCTCCGTAATGAACCACTTCACATAGTGGTTTACAGGGGGAGAAAAGAGTGAGAGAAAGGCCACAGAAAAGGAAGCCTAATTCTGTGGCCTGAGAAAGGCTGGGGCCACAAAAGGTCTTGTTTAAGGACGTTATTAAGCATATTCTTCAACCGTGCTTAGTCTTCAGCACCAATGGGCCACTTAGGACAAGTATACCAATCTCATTCCCCAATGGAAACAAACTGATGCCATCTGTCAATGTTTACCGTTATGGATTTCATGCACCACATCCCATATGCATGGCTTCAATAACACTGTGGTCTTCGGCATTGTCTGAGACCAAGATGTGTTGACCGATCGTGAGGAAACAGAGCTGAATATCTCTTCATTCTTAAGGCAGGATAGCTTGTGTTTGACTGATTGGTTGCCATTGTCTTTGTTTGTCAAGTGATACTTTTTTCTTTCTTAGTGCTGTCATAAGTGCAATTCACATTAAAGTCTCACCAAACATAATCAAAACAGGTCAAACACAACTTGTTTGGGATTTATCTGTCATTGTATTAATCCCTAAAACGGCACCTATAACAAAAACAGAACAAAAAAAACATCAGCATACTATTACAGTTGTGTATTCAGAGTTATATGCTTATGGCTTCTGCATTAAATTTGTCCCGAAATTCCAGAACTTACAAAAAACATTTGTTTAAGACAGAAAGGAAGGATTGAGAAATTTTGTCTCAGATGCTAGAGAAAGAAGCTTTTTCTTTTCTTCTTCTTTTTCCCCCTTTAACCACCCCTGTCTCTCTCTCTCTCTATCAAACAATACCCCCCTACCCCTTGCCCTGAGTCAGTCTGTTGCCCTATAGGACATTAGGCATTCCTTAAAGTTAGCTCTTCTTCCGTTGTGCTTTTGTATCTTGATGGCCTGGTTCCAAATGAATGTGAACAGTATTGTGAAGAGATTGGTGGCCTTTGGTTCCTGGATGTATTATGTTCTGGATGTATTTTCATACCATCAAATAAGTTCTAACTGGGCTGTTTAGATTATAAAAGACAACATTTCAGGAGCAAGGAACTCTAAGGTTGTACAAAATGGCAGTAATGATAAGTGCTCAGACTCACACCCTGATAAGGATGTGAAATATAAAGTACAATATTGAACACACAATTGAATCATCTGGCTATAGAAGATAGAAACAGAGAAGAGAGGTTATTTCAAATTACCACGGTCAAATCTAGTTATTATTAAATGGTGCAAGCAATGAGACTTTCAAATCTTGTTTAGTTCTAACTGTTTAGTCACTTCCTGTTTGTTGTTGGCACCCGTACTGCGTTTGAGCTCCGTCACTATATTCTTTTTATCGACTATTTTTATCTTAAAAATCAATTTTATACACCATCGTTTCCATTTATAATATGATATAATATTAATATATCCTCTATTGTATTCTACAACAAAAACAATCAGAGCGCCTCGTTATCACTAGTTTTATTTTGAGCTTCTGGGTCTGCTATTAGCTTATAGCCCGTTAGCATCAGCGGCGTGGTTGCTGCTAACTGCGCTTACATTGCTAATACTCTATTCACACACATTACCACTGCTGTACTCACTGTTACTTGCTTTGATGGCAGATGAATGTCTACCTTTGATTGCAGGCGACGACACGTTCGAGCTGCATTCGGTGCGATATTCCCAGATGTCCTTCACTCCGTCGCCGGGACACCACGGACCCTGGGTGCATCCACAGAGGAGGACGCGAGCCAGGCCCCAGGCGACGACTTCTCCCCCTCCGGTCTTCGAGATCTCCATATGGAACAGCTTCGCTCCCCTCCGCGAGACAGGACGTGACGCTGTGATCATTGGAGACTCCATCGTCCAACACGTCCGTGCTACGTTAGCCGAAGGTAAAGTGCACACTCATTGTTTCCCTGGTGCTCGTGTTCTCGATGTTTCTGCGCAGATACCTGAAGGCCGACGAGAGCCCCAGAGCGGTTGTGCTTCACGCCGGGGTTAACGACACCACGCTGCGGCAGACGGAGACGCTGAAGAGGGACTTCAGCAGCCTGATCGAGGCGGTTCGCAGCACGACGCCCGCGGCGACGATCGTCGTGTCAGGACCACTGCCCACGTATCGACGAGGACACGAAAAGTTCAGGAGACTTTTTGCTTTAAATGAATGGTTGTTGTCATGGTGTAATGAACAGAAACTGCTATATTTTAATAACTGGAATCTTTTCTGGGAGCGTCCTAGGCTGTTTCGCGCTGATGGCTTGCACCCCAGCAGAGTCGGAGCGGAGCTGCTTTCTGACAACATCTCCAGGATACTTCGCTCCATGTGACTAGTAAGACAATTCTCAAATAACTATTATGATGACTTTTGTTCCACCCGCTTAAATGATAAAAGTACTTGCGCTGTAAAAACTATTAAGACTGTGTCTGTTCCCCGAATAGTGAGGTCAAAATATAAATTTAATGTAGGATCTAGAAAAAATCTTATCGTGATTAAACCAGAAACATGTAAATGTACAAAAACAATCTTTAAAGTTTGGGCTCATAAATATTAGATCACTCACACCCAAAGCAGTTATTGTAAATGAAATGATCACAGATTATAGTTTTGATGAACTCTGCTTGACTGAAACCTGGCTAAAACCAAATGATTATTTTGGTCTAAATGTGTCGACTCCATCAAACTACTGTTATAAGCATGAGCCCCGTCAGACTGGTCGTAGCGGAGGTGTTCCAACAATATATAGTGATATTCTCAATGTTACCCAGAAAACGGGATACAGGTTTAACTCATTCGAAAAAACTTCTGCTTAATGTTACACTGTCAGACATGCAAAAGAAATCTAATGTATCTCTTGCTCTGGCTACTGTGTATAGACCACCAGGGCCGTATACAAAATTCCTAAAAGAATTTGCAGATTTCCTCTCAGACCTTCTGGTTACAGTTGATAAGGCAATAATCATGGGAGATTTGAATATTCACGTTGATAATACAAATGATGCATTATTAGGACTTGCGTTTACTGACCTAATAAACTCTTTTGGAGTCAAGCAAAATGTCACCAGGCCCACTCATCGTTTTAATCATACACTAGATTTAATTATATCGCATGGAATCAATCTTACTGCTATAGATATCGTACCTCAATGTGATGATATTACAGACCATTTCCTTGTATCGTGCATGCTGCATATCACTGATATTAACTATATGTCTCAGCGATACCGTCTGGGCAGAACTATTGTTCCAGTCACCAAAGACATATTCGCAAATAACCTGCCTGATCTATCTCAACTGCTATTTGTACCCAAAAATACACATGAATTAGACGAAATTACTGACAACATGTGCACTATTTTCTCTAATACATTAGAAGCTGTTGCCCCCATCAAATTGAAAAAGGTTAGAGAAAAAGTACTGTGCCATGGTATAACAGTAATACTCACTCTCTCAAGAAAGTAACTCGTAGTCTTGAACACAAATGGAGAAAAACTAACTTGGTAGTTTTTAGAATTGCATGGAAACACAGTATGTCCAGCTATAGACAGGCTCTAAAAACTTGTAAACTTGTAAATATTCCACTAACGTTAAATAGTAATGACTTTATGAATTTCTTCACTGATAAAATAGATAACATTATAAATACAATAGCGAATGTAGATTCAACAGCGTCTAACACTTCAGTTTCATCCATCGCACCCAAAGATAAACTGCAGTGCTTTACAAATATAGGACAGGAAGAGCTAAATAAACTTATCACTGTATCTAAACCAACAACATGTTTATTAGATCCTGTACCCACTAAATTACTGAAAGAGTTGTTACCTGTAGCCGAAGAACCGCTTCTCAATATTATTAACTCGTCGTTATCTTTAGGTCACGTCCCAAAACCATTCAAGCTGGCGGTTATTAAGCCTCTTATTAAGAAACCAAGTTTAGTGCTGCGTTTGACACCATAGATCATGACATACTCATAGATCGATTACAAAACTATACAGGTATTCAAGGGCAGGCTCTAAGATGGTTTAGATCCTACCTGTCCGATCGCTACCATTTTGTTTACTTAAATGGGGAGTCATCTCATTTATCATCAGTAAAATATGGAGTGCCACAAGGATCCGTCCTAGGTCCACTTCTATTTTCAATATACATGTTGCCCCTTGGTAATATTATTAGAAAATACGGAATTAGCTTCCACTGTTATGCTGATGATACTCAGCTATATATCTCAACGAGACCAGATGAAACCTCTAAATTATCTAAGCTAACAGAGTGTGTTAAAAATGTAAAAGATGACCAATAATTTTCTCCAATTAAATTCGGATAAGACAGAGATATTAATTATTGGACCAAAAAACACTACACAGAATCTTGTAGATTACAATCTGCAACTAGACGGATGTACTGTTACTTCTTCTACAGTCAAAAATCTGGGTGTTATATTAGACAGCAACTTGTCTTTTGAAAATCATATTTCCCATGTTACAAAAACTGCATTCTTCCATCTTAGAAACATTGTCAAGCTACGAAAGATGTTGTCTGTTTCTGATGCAGAAAAGCTAGTTCATGCATTCATGACCTCTAGACTGGACTATTGTAATGCACTTCTAGGTGGTTGTCCTGCTTCTTCAATAAACAAGCTACAGGTAGTCCAAAATGCAGCGGCTAGAGTCCTTACCAGGTCAAGAAAATATGATCATATTACCCCAATTTTACAGTCTCTGCACTGGCTACCTATTAAGTTCCATATCAGTTACAAATTATCATTACTTACCTATAAGGCCCTAAATGGTTTAGCTCCTGCATACCTAACTAGCCTTCTACCACGCTATAATCCATCACGCTCCCTACGGTCACAAAACGCTGGACTTTTGGTAGTTCCTAGGATAGCAAAGTCCACTAAAGGAGGTAGAGCTTTTTCACATTTGGCTCCCAAACTCTGGAATAGCCTTCCTGATAATGTTCGGGGTTCAGACACACTCTCTCTGTTTAAATGTAGATTAAAAACGCATCTCTTTCGCCAAGCATTTGAATAATGTATCTTAAATTGTGAGTATAGTTGTATCTGATCAAATGTGCATTCTTATTCTTTAGCTTGGGTTAAACTAATTAATTTTACTTTGTTGGAACAGCAGCTATGCTAATGATGTCTCTATTTGTTTCTATGTTTTGCCACTAGGATTTACACAAGCTCCAGTCTGGATCCAGAACACCTGAGAAGAGATGATGCTGACCCTCAGAGGACCCCAGATGATGCTAACCCTGAATCAACAACATAACTAACAAATATTGCTACAAGTGTGACTGCATCATATAATAATTATTAATTATTAATAATATTAATAATGTTCATCATCTGGCTGACTACAACTTGTATACATTTTTCTACAAATCCTGTCATACTTGCACAAACTGACAGTCACCACTTATAAGCTGTTACTAAATATTGTAGAAACAATTTTCTGTAAAGTTGCTTTGTAACGATTTGTATTGTAAAAAGCGCTATACAAAAAAACTTGAATTGAATTCATGAGAAATCACGGCATATCTGGCATATGGCAGATATGATCTTATTGTTAAAAATAAAAAACTCTACAATTGCCTACAACAGGGAACAATGAATAAAACATGATCTGTGTTAAAATGAACGAATGATGTAGCTGTGCATATAAAAAAACTTCCAAAAAGGCATGATGCAATAGCACTGTGAAATAAAAGGCTTGACAGTCACAAGTTACATAGATGTTGCAGTAATGATTGTGTAGATCTTAGAAATGGCTGGTATGACTGCATGATTCTATTCAGCAGAAGAATATGATGATTGTAATTTCACACTGTGAGAGACAGACCAGCACACAGATTGACGGCCAGTGTCACGGTTCCATTAGAGTTACTTCACTGTGAACTGGCGAGATGCTCTGTTCTAGAAACCACTGTCACCACGCTGCTGCAGAAATGACAAGCGCTCCAAAGAGAACATGGAGATCGACTGTGAATATGTGTCATCTTTTTTTTTCCTTGGCAATGTCTTCCTCAATAAAGCAACAGCGGAGGGAACAAAAGGAACAATGAGAGGAGAGAGAGAGAACAAGAGAGAGCATACTGTATTATAGAGAGAGAATTTGCGTTGACATCTGAATTACATTTCAGACATGTGGAGAGAGAGAAAGCGAGGAATAACCACATCTCAAATGTTTATTTAACTCTGGCTTTGTCTTGTCACTCACAACTCAGAGTCATAGCTCAAATAGGCATACATAGGTATACATTCACTGGCTCACTGATAACTGACAGACTATCTTCACATATTACAGGTTTGGCACTATCTTTGTACAACACAACTGACAAAAATGGCACGTTCATATGTATAGAGATGTTTTGTGTACACATATGGAAAGATGTTATCCATAATACCATGTGAAAGGTGCTGTATTACTCAGTAAAACTGCAGAAAACAGGATTTTTGTCATCTTCCAGGTTAAAAAAAAAATCACTACTATCTAAAAAATATATGAAATATCTTTTAAACAAGATAAATGTTCGAGCAAAAAATAATTAATTTTTAAATTTTAAATAATAAATGTACTATATATATATATATATATATATATATATATATATATATACATACATATACGGGTCCTTCTCAAAAAATTAGCATATTGTGATAAAGTTCGTTATTTTCCATAATGTAATGATAAAAATTAAACTTTCATATATTTTTGAATCATTGCACACCAACTGAAATATTTCAGGTCTTTTATTGTTTTAATACTGATGATTTTGGCATACAGCACATGAAAACCCAAAATTCCTATCTCAAAAAATTAGCATATCATGAAAAGGTTCTCTAAACAAGCTATTAACCTAATCATCTGAATCAACTAATTAACTCTAAACACCTGCAAAAGATTCCTGAGACTTTTAAAAACTCCCAGCCTGGTTCATTACTCAAAACCGCAATCATGGGTAAGACTGCTGACCAGAAGGCCATCATTGACACCCTCAAGCAAGAGGGTAAGACACAGAAAGAAATTTCTGAAAGAACAGGCTGTTCCCAGAGTGCTGTATCAAGGCACCTCAGTGGGAAGTCTGTGGGAAGGAAAAAGTGTGGCAAAAAACGCTGCACAACGAGAAGAGGTGACCGGACCCTAAGGAAGGTGGTGGAGAAGGACCGATTCCAGACCTTGGGGGACCTGTGGGAGCAGTGGACTGAGTCTGGAGTAGAAACATCCAGAGCCACCGTGCACAGGCGTGTGCAGGAAATGGGCTACAGGTGCCGCATTCCCCAGGTCAAGCCACTTTTGAACCAGAAACAGCGGCAGAAGCGCCTGACCTGGGCTACAGAGAAGCAGCACTGGACTTTTGGACAAATTTTGCATGTCATTCGGAAATCAAGGTGCCAGAGTCTGGAGGAAGACTGGGGAGAAGGAAATGCCAAAATGCCTGAAGTCCAGTGTCAAGTACCCACAGTCAGTGATGGTCTGGGGTGCCATGTCAGCTGCTGGTGTTGGTCCACTGTGTTTTATCAAGGGCAGGGTCAATGCAGCTAGCTATCAGGAGATTTTGGAGCACTTCATGCTTCCATCTGCTGAAAAGCTTTATGGAGATGAAGATTTCATTTTTCGGCACGACCTGGCACCTGCTCACAGTGCCAAAACCACTGGTAAATGGTTTACTGACCATGGTATTACTGTGCTCAATTGGCCTGCCAACTCTCCTGACCTGAACCCCATAGAGAATCTGTGGGATATTGTGAAGAGAAAGTTGAGAGACGCAAGACCCAACACTCTGGATGAGCTTAAGGCCGCTATCGAAGCATCCTGGGCCTCCATAACACCTCAGCAGTGCCACAGGCTGATTGCCTCCATGCCACGCCGCATTGAAGCAGTCATTTCTGCAAAAGGATTCCCGACCAAGTATTGAGTGCATAACTGAACATAATTATTTGAAGGTTGACTTTTTTGTATTAAAAACACTTTTCTTTTATTGGTCGGATGAAATATGCTAATTTTTTGAGACAGGCATTTTGGGTTTTCATGAGCTGTATGCCAAAATCATCAGTATTAAAACAATAAAAGACTTGAAATATTTCAGTTGGTGTGCAATGAATCTAAAATATATGAAAGTTTAATTTTTATCATTACATTATGAAAAAAAAAATAATGAACTTTATCACAATATTCTATTTTTTTGAGAAGGACCTGTATATATATATATATATATATATATATATAGCTTTTTTCTCTTTAAATCATTATTGTTTTAATTGTATTAGGGATGTTTATATGTTTGCTGTGGGGTAAAAGATACAAAAAAAACTGATTATTAAATTATTTTGCAGTTTATTCATAACACCTTGCTCACACTGTATTCTAGTTTTGCATGAAATTTTAAACTGCTGTTTTCAAATTTGTTATGATGCTCTCTTCTGTTTTTACTGTGGGACTGAAACTAATTTCAATTTTTAATAACATTGTTCTTCTATGGTTTCTCATCTTTACAATTGTTTTGTTGGCCTTTAAATTCTTGCTATAAGCTTTAACCTCTTTAACTTAATATTAAGTCATATTCTCTACAAATAAGTTGTATTATCATAAGGACTTTGCTTATCTTGTTTTATGGATGTCTAGATATTTGTGGGGGAAATTATTAAAAAATACTTGATGATAAATGATAAATGATATTAAGGTTTCTCAACTTTAAAATTGTTTTGTTGGCCTTTGCCAACTAAATGAAGTTGCACATTGGCATTTCTCTTCCTGTTTAAGAATAACATTTACTAAAATGAGAATCTCTTACTATGTGCACATATACTGTACATGTTTATGTTTCTTGGCAGTGTGAGCCACCCTGACTAAAATGGCAGGTTTTGTGACAATATCCCAGCACAGCAGGGCCAAATTACCCTCTAAATGAATGGTGGTTATGAGTGTAGTACGCTGACAGTCAAACCCTAATACACACACATGCACAAGCATACTCTGAATGCCAAAGGAAAACAGAGCGACCAATGCCTGACACCTCACCCTCATATAACCTCATTACAACCTTTCAACAGAGGTTAGAGCCCCAAAGCATACACTTAGTGTGCTTTAATGTTTTTGGATCTCAAAGTGACAGTCAAACACCCCCTCTCCATGCAACTCACACTTATTTTCTCTCTCTCCCTCATGTGCTTTCCCTCCACACTTATTTGGGAGTAATTTTATGTGCCAGCGTGGCACATAATACACTTTTAATGGACAACTAATTCTCTGCCATTAATTTGTCAACATGATTACTGGATCTGCCATTTCAGCTCAGCAAAGTCTGGGTTCCTTTTAAGTATATACAAGACGTTAATGTGTTTCTATTCAGGTTTACATCAAGGGACGTCAGAGATTTACATAATGCGACCATTGAGGTCCATGACAGCCTGCTTTCCCCCCTCGAGTTCACTTTTCTCGCTTGATTCCCACAAAAGAGCTTGAGGTTTGCAAGCTTCTCCCTGCTGAATACTGTCACTTTTCTCATTCTGAAGTTAAGATGTGACTGGAGGTTGGAAAGCTTGGTTAAAAGGAATGAGGCATGGAGAGAATAACCTGTTTGGTTACAACAACTGAAATATGTGTATACTATTTTTAGGAGGTAGAAAAATTCTGCAATTGAAATTACGTGGTAATTTTACACACAGTTTTGGGGCCTCCATCCCCCCAAAACAATCACCAACTCCATGTAAACATCAATGCAAACAACAGCACAGGGCATGGAAGGTGTGACCCAAACTTCTGTGGACAGGTCACAGCTACATCCATACCCTGAACTTTTCACCCCCCAGCCCTGGAAACACAGGCTCTTTCTGGCAGGAAGCTGATGAGGCAACAGAGTGAGAGATCAAAAAACCCGTACAGAAGTTCTGGCACTGCTTCATAGTCACATTCTGTATGTGTACAGTAGTCTGTCATCAAAGAACTCCGGATTGTTTTTGCCAGTTGTTGGACACTTCCTTATGAGCAATCTTTGATGTATGAGGGCAGTCTGGAGTTGACAGGAGGGCCGTACAGTGGAAAATCTCTCCCTCTTTTCTTTCAGTGCAGTGGGGAAAAGTGTATTTTAGCTATAGTTTCCCTAATAGCTTATAATAACAAGTAATCCATTGAATAAACATGCAAATGCAGACCCAATTGGTTTACTTTGTATTCCACAAGAAATAATAATAATAAAAAGGAATCTGAATTTATAAATGGATAAGTGGCTCATAAACAGTGTGCTGAAACATACCGTAAAAAAAAAAAATATTACTACTCATTTTTGCTACTTTTTACTAAAAATGTCATCTTTAATTCAATGTATTAATTGTTGTTTTGAGTGAAAATTGTTTGCACATCATACATCTTTTCAGGGTATAGCTGTTTCTTTATGATCCCATAGTTAATGTGTGCTGAGATGTAATATTTACATCTATTAATTCAAAAATGTGTATCCCCATTTTTTATTGAATTCTAGGTAATTATTTCTCTCGTGTACCAAATGTATTTTTATTGATAATTATTTATATTCCACTAAAGGAACAAATATTACTTATAAGTTTTTACTGAGTAATTTTGAGAATGATAGAATCATTGCTGTCAGTTAAATGTGTTACTGTTATTGTGATGTAAATTCACATGCATATCTGGTCAAAGGCTGGTACGAGAATCCTAGACTCATATTTCTTTCAGTTTCTGATTCACTCTTTCTCTCTCTCTTTAAAATACAGCTGTTTATTGAGGGCTTATAATTTGTATGTGCCATTCAGAATGTTATTTAGAACTGATTTTGTGGGGGAAAACCTGCAGAATAGATTTGGTGGAACAGATTTAAATATGTGCTGAAAGCTGGGAGTGCGACCCTATCTTCCAGCTTAAAGCATAATCAGATTAGGCAACATTTTCTAATAAAGGGACAGAACTTTGAATTTGAACTTGGACATTCAAATTCTGTGAAAATTTGTGCAAAGCTGTAGGCAAAGATTTCATGAAGGCGAAGTTATACAATATATTTTTAAGAGGCAAGAGCACAGTGTAGCAAGCAAAAAAAAAAAGAAAAAGAAAAAAAAAAGAAAATCAGCTCTCCTCTTGTTGAGAGTGGTTTGACGTTATCAATTTGAAAAGCGGTGGGAACCCAATTAACAGCATCAAACACCTAATTTGCATGAGCTGTGTGAGTTAAACTGCAATAAGACCTGGCTGTATTTTATGAGTTAAGTCTGGATACATTTTCTGTAATCCGAGCTTCGAAGTGTAGCATAATCTGCTTAGAAAAATACCAAAGCAGGAATTCATGTGCAAGACAAAAGACTCAGCTCAGGATAACATTACAACCTTCTGATTGACTTGTACATCCAACAACAGCTGCAATATAATAAAATGACATATATATTGGACAAAATTCACTTTTTTCACTTTCAACTGAGATGTTTAATTATAAAGCAAGTGTACTATGCCAAAAAGAAGGCAAAAAAATACTTAAGCTCTGAACTGAGTCTTCATAATGGGACCATGAACCATCAAGCATGAATCAAGCTAAAACCACAAGCAAAAGCTCATATAACAAACTAAATCTCCTCTAAGAGTGCCACATAAGTAAAGCATATTCCCAATGTTGAATTAAGCAACAGCTCAATACAAGTCCACTTAAATATACTGTACTAAACTAAACTTCCTGGAAATATGCATGCAAAAGTATGTTCCAGTATGATAGACATGCTAAACAAGAGCTATGCATTACATTCAATTCCTTTTGATAAAATACTACGAATTCCGACCCAGCATATGTCATCAAAAGAGATTTCCATCTGTACAATATGTCGATTTTCCTTGTATACACTGCATGTGTGTCTGTCTGGGGGTAAGTGGTGCACATTGCTGCTTCACTGACCTTGACTAAAGAAACTGACCCTCTTAGTGCTTAGCAGGCCACTTGTGACAGGAGGAAGCTTGTTGACCAAACGCTGCAGTTAAAAGAGATGAGGGAGCTTTAGAGGCGTTCACATAATACCTTGATGACCAAGAGAAGCCCAAAGAACGTCATGGTACCAGATCCAGTTCAGGTTGTACAGAATGAAACAAACTGCCAATTTAGGACACACACAAACACAAACACAAACACAAACACAAACACACACACAAACACACACACACACACACACACACACACACACACACACACACACACACGACCAACAGAACCATTGCCATAAAAGAAGCCCTGTCAAAACTGCCCACCCTCTTCTTCATATAGACTGCATACTAATTCAACATTATGTGCCAGCACCAATCAACTCCACTGAGTGCATTCACTTTCACAAAGCCTCTACCTTTGGATCTTTTCAAAAAGGCTTAATGTCTAATCCAGGTGGAGGGTAGGATAAGTCAGTTTGATGGAGAGCTGGCTGATTCTGTGACTGCTCTTTCAAATGGCTACTTTCTCAATAAACGGAGCCAAGAGGTTGCTCTCATTGTGCGGCATGAAGATCCAGTTTAGATATAGTTTAGCATGATGGCAGCATGTTCAAACAGCAATCCGTGTACTGTTACACACTGCATACATGCTCTTTGCTTTGTTATCAGCAAAAATTAGCAAGCTTTAGCAATATGCATTGAGTCATTCTCAGCTTCAGACCACATAGTCATGGTATGTAGGCAGTTGGTTGTTCTGAATGGTACAATTTCCTCTCCAGTAGGCATGTGGAAAATGTATAACTGACTGATTACTTATATTCATATATGGCTGTATGTCAGTAAATTCATCACAGAAACAGGTGAACAATGCTAAAATCGGAGCATTAAATCTAATTTCAGGCACCGCTTGAAATGTTCCTGGAACATTCTCCGAGATACAGTGTTTAAAGTGGCACCACGCCGCAGAGATGCTGGTGCTCAGAAACAGGCCGAAGGGTCCACGTTTATCTTGACTTTACTTAGCTTCACTTCACTCTCCCTCTCTGCAGAGAGGGTGGAAATGAAAAGGTAATCCAGGCCCCACAGGGCCGGTAGCAGGTGTTGGAAGGGAAAGCATTCCAACTCCTGCTGCTAACACACTCAATGGCTCTCAGTGGAGAAAATGCTTTCAGGAACTGTGCACTCACTTCCCTTGATTTACTCTGACCGTTAGACGGGAACTTTTTTAAAAGCACAACTGCGGAATTAAGGACACAGACTTTAAAATCTACTTCTTCAATAAAAGCGACAAAAAAAAAAAAAAAAAAAAAATCTTTTTGAAGGACAGGGGACCTTTTATTGGTTTTAAACTCAAGGTCAAATGATGAGGTTTGCACATTTGCAAAATTTTGGATGGGAAAGCAGCAATATAATGTCAATAAATAGTATCCAGCACATTTCAGAGTTTGCCATTAACGGAGTCAGGTGGACATAAAAAACAAAGCGTGTCCTAGTGTTCACACAGAAAATTGAGTTGATAAAATACCAGTAAAAGGCAAGGACAGATGGTACTGCAAAGGCCCTCATTCAAATACCTAATGGTATAGCTTTTAATTGCAAATTAAAATCAGCTTAAATTGAAAATTTACCCCATCTATTTTCTTAATGCATACTGTATTCTACATCGTATTCTGCACAGTTTATCCATGCATACTGTATGTTTAATTCTAAAAATGTTTTTTATTAAAATATCATAACTGTACCTTCTGGTCAAAATGACAGATTTCTGTCTGGTGACATATACAGGACTTCTCTAAATTAGCCCACTTAAACCCTACCTTGCAAACTCACATTTATCTTTTGATTTTAGTGCCCATATCTCAAAATCCAATCAATAACCAATGGATGGAGTAGCCAAGTTGCCACACCCCATTTATTATTATTATTTTTTTTTTTGACAATCTGTTACACTTGATGTAAGACACAATATGAATGAAAAGATCTGCTGCTGCTTCCGTTTCATCACAACCTTATCATTTTTCAAAAGTTGCAGTCTTAAAACTCCAGCTCGTAATTGAAAGAACAGTATTTTACTAATTTTTTTTTTTTGCAAATGCAACAACAAATAAAAAAGTATGATATCTTACATTCTTAGCCATTATGTATTTATTACCCAATTATGTATTTTTTTTATTTTTATTATTTAACCTTGGTTTGAATTTTTAAGTCAGTGCTCCATTTGCAGTGTGGGTTTGTTTCTGGGTGACAGGCCTGAGTGGGCCCCACAGCACAAGGCCTGTGGCAGTCGAGCCCAGGCCATAATCCATCCATGGTATGATGAGAAAACATGCTCACCTGAAACAGCTCAGTACATATATCATCATTGTCAGTTCACCTCCTTTTGCCCTGTCGGTGCCAACAAGCCTCAGGGAGATGGGCACAACCACATCAGCACGGTGCATTCAATAACAGCATGCCATCTATTTGAGTTTGTCTACAGAAATACAAAACATGTTTTAGAGAGAGACGTCATAGCAAATTTTTAAATATCATTTTATATAATATATTTTTTTAATCTCATTCTTTAAACACATTTTCTGCTTTGCCCATAATCTCACACCAGCAGCACAAAAACATCTGTTTACAACAACAAAATAAATGAATAAATACAACATTTACTCAAATTATTTACCGTTTATGTTAATCAACGTAAAATAATTGTACAAATAAGGAGATCTACTGATTTTTAAAGAATAAATGTTAAAAATTGGTAGTAAATTTAATAATAGTTGCAGCCTGCCAGATTATATAATTATACTGATTACATTAGCAGTTAAAAATAAATAAAATAATTTTGGTAACATCTTGCACCAAAATACAATTTGTTAAAGCATTAGTTATAAATAAAAATGTTGTATGTATTATATATAATATATATATATATATATAGTCTAGATTAATGTTCATCTATACACATATATGATTACTGTTATAAATATTATTGTAATTTATAATTGTTCATAACACATTTGTTTTAACCCCTTAACTGTCACTCACATTTTTGAACATAGACTTTATAGTGCACGATCCAAAATTACAGTTTTATAATTCATGAATGAAAATATTTTGTAACATGATATTGATGTACCATTTACATGGTAATGCAATGTCTGATTTTAAAATGGGTTTTAAAGGATGAATTTTGAGATTTTAAGTTTTCAGTCGATATATAATTTCTGACTGACTTTTAGACTGGATGTACTTGAAGACAATAATGGCATACCACAGGTAACAGACATGCAGTGCCTTTTAATCACTAGTCTTCCTTTTTTCCCCATTCTCTCCCTCCGTTTACAGAGTATCTCGACTCTCTCTCTCTGTCCCTCTGCATCTTGACACAGCACACTGAGCTTAATCGCACATAATTGGGTGGGTGGGACAGTGGGCCGGCCCAGGCTTTGTGTGCGAAGGGCAAGTGGTCAAGTTAATGGAGCCCTTGTAGTGAACAGGGAGCTCTCTCCCTCTACTGGGACAGAGGGAGGGGACAACGGACCACTTTCAAATCTCAAAAGACAGAGCTGGGTTCCTTTTTACCCCTACCCCCTCTCTCTTTTCCATAGACTGACTGACAGGATTAGCTGCATAGCGACTCTACAGCTGAAGTTGGCTATCAGAGCATTGGAAATGAAGAGGCCTAGAGTGACAGTGAATTGAGACACATGCCATCCACTAGTCAAGTGACACTGAAGGACATATAGTCAGGTCCAGAAGTGAGAACACTAGTAAAAATGTTTTTTCCCCCCGATTTTAGGTTTAAACTGAAAACATTTAATCTGACCTTTGGTCACAACATTTGACCCAATTATATATAAGAATAATTAAATGCAATTGATGCATTAAAAAAATGAAACAATTTTGGCATTAATTATTATAACAATGAGCAATCACACCACAAATCAATTACACATTATGTGACACAAAAAAATGAGCAGGACACAGAAGGATTCAAAACAATGATTTAATCACAGTCGTTGCAAGCACCTGCAGTGTCAGTGAGAAACAATCACTTTGGACTCATCTGTGTTTTGTACAAATGTAATCACAGTGCAGAAGCACACAGCCCTGAACAATTCACAACAAACCAAAGAGCTCTGAATGAGGCGTCAGCAGCTCACCATCAGGAGAAAACAACAGTGTGGGGGAAATTGGGCTAAAGTCTAGAAAAGCAAAAAAAAAAAAAAGATTTAATTTGTTAAAATGCATAAAATAGCTTGAGTTTAATAGTTGGGCATAAAATAATATTCTTCTGAATGTACACCAAAAACTAACACCTGTATACCAATTGATCTACAAAAACAGAACCACTGAAGCTTAGCTTGTTTTCAATTTGGGATTAAAAAAAAAAGAAGGTAATTGTGATATATATATATAAAATAATTTTTAATTAAAGTTTATATCTTTAAATTCTAAGTTTGTTTCTAGCAATTCTGATAAGAAAAGTATGAATTGTGAGATATAAAACTGTCAGAATCATGATATAAAAAGTCATAATTACCTTTTTTATTTTCTACTCTGCAGTAGAAAAAACAACAACTTAAGGATGTTAATTCGGTGTTCAGAAGAAAAAAGTCAGAATTGCGAGACTCATAAATTGAAGATCTAAACAGACAATTGCAAAAATAAAAAAAAAAATTGCCTTTTATTTTTATTTTTGTTTAATGGCAGAAAGGGGCCTCTATATAGAATTCATATGAATTGTATCTATTAAATAAATTTAAACTTAAAAATCATCATCATTTACTCACACTCATGTCGTTTCCATGGAACATATAAAGAGAAGTTTAGCAGAGTGTCAATGCTGCCCTTTTCCATACAATGAAAGTAGATGATGACCAGAGGCTGTCACGTTTAACAACAACAAAAAAAACACATATCAGCCCAGCTTTCCTCTGAAGTTCTCTGAAGCCCATGTGTGCAAAAAAGAATGAAACTTAAGTTTTCTCAAGTTATTCTCTTAAAATGTTGCACGTTGTTATGATTACCATTCACTTTTATTGTATAGAAAGTACCAATTTGGACACTCTGCTACAAATAACCCTCTTCACATTCTAAGATTAAAAGAAATTCAAATGGGTTTTAAGAGACATGATCAATGATGACACCATTTTCATCTCTTTATGAGGCCACTGGTCCAGCATGCACAGTGAGTGCACTCTAAACATACAGGACTCAGTGGAGAACAGTGCTGCAGGTCTTACCAGTGGTAGTGTGATGCTGTCAGGATATCTTAGTCTGGCCTAATCTCTCATATCTTGTCAGTTCTTCAATAAAAAATGCAAAGTGAGAGCATTTCACAGTGAAGCAAATAACATTCAGCGCAGCAGCTCCCATCTCATCCCCTCATAACCTTTGGTGTCAGAATGAGCCTTTGAATGTAGAGACAGAATCAGTAGCTAACTGATAGCTGGTGTCATTATGATAACAAGATCTCAGGATCAAGATGACCACAGTACCTCATTTGTCTCTTTGTAAAGAGGCAAAGATAGTCCTGTGAACCTGATTAACTGCATCAGCCTCCAGAGTTGAATTCATAAATTCGTAACATTCTGCCCCTCATCATCATCTCTGATATCACGCATACTCACAGGCATTGAATACGTTTACATCTGAGCATCACATCCGCAGTGTTTGTAGAATGAGAGGGAGGGATGTGTTCTCCTTTCCCATTTAATGCATTTCACACTGTTGTTGCACAGTAAACAGGTCAAGTACACACACACACGGCTACTCACCTACATAGTCTGTTTTCACTGCACACACACAACATAGTTAAGAAAAAGTTATCCGAGTTGAGGAGTGTGATGAGAGGCTGCTTAGGCCTGACACACACACACAAACACACACACACACACACACACACACACACAGGAAGTGAGGACACAGTGGCAAAGCCGGGGTGGGCAGTACAGAAAGGCATCCTGGCATGAGATGGCTTTATCCAGCTCAGATCAGGGCTGGACTGGATCCGTGAGTGAGAGTGAGGAGAAGAGGATAGTGGATGTTCTCATCGTACACCTCCTTTCCCTCTCTCTGCATCTGAAAAACAAGATTCAGTTGTTCAGAAGCAGGAAAAAAAGATGGAAAAACTACTGAATCAATAACGGAGTCACACTCACATATATGTGTTTTTTCAGTATGCAAATAAACATCTGACTTAATAGTACTATAGCCAGGCCAGTGCAATGACACTAATTTAAAAATTAATAAAATAAAATTAAAACACTTAAAAATAAAAAGCACTTTAAACATATAATGACTAGAATACATCTCTTATACGACAAATGTGTTTTTAATTTATGAATGAAAACTCATTTAAATATTTTTATGAGGTGTATCTTAGGAGTTATTTTAGAGGCATTTAAAAAAAAAAATTTAATCAAGACAGCTCTAATAACAAAATATAAGAATTCCTCATTAAAAGAATTACATTCATCAATAGAAAACCTTGAGCAGTTTGGCATATTGTTTTATTATTTATTAGAAAAAGAATATTGTTAACAAAATTACACTGCTTACTAATATTGGTCTAAATCAAAGTCATGTGGTGTGACCAGCATGCAGAAAAAATAGGAAGTGATATAAAGAGGAGACCATGAAGTCTCTAAAATAATCAGATAATTTGATATTTTTATGACACTGCAAGATTAGTTCAAGTAAATATCCTGTGGTGCGACCACATAACAGTTTTATTTTAGCATTATTTATATACTATTACAGTACTTATTAATATTTAGTATTGTATTTTTCTATTTCCAGTTTTTATTGTAAGATTTAGTATTTTTTATGTGCTTTGCAATTTTATTATAATTATTTTTATTTCTATTTAGACTTAATTTACTTTTATTTTAATTTTTTAACTTAAAACATTAATGTATTTCAATTAGTAAGGTGATATTTTAGAGTTGTTTTCATGTAATATTTATATTTATTTTATTTCATACTTTTATCTTAAATATAAAATATATTTCTATCTATTTAAATACTTTTTTGAAAATAATGATTAAGATTTGAATTGATAGGGGTTGACACATCAGCCCCAATGTTTGCACAACTGTTCTGACAAATTAGAGCAAGAACATTCTATTTCTGCAGCTTCTCACTTTAAAAAAAAAAAAAGTTCCTGTGATATGCCTTTCACTATTCATATGTGCAGTGCAAGAACTCCCCTCTAACATACAAGGACAAGTGGCAAGAATCCCACTAACTGCTTAATAATGGCTCGCTTAGAGTAGAGGTGTCTGCAGAGGGTATGTCACACAGCCTTGTGGTACAATATGCCCTGTGGGTCTGCTTTTCTGCCACCGTCTGAGCTCTAGAGTTGTGGCAGTACACTCAGTGCACTGCCAGTGCTTCCTGCCCTGGAGCTCAGCCCTGTCCCAACCAATCAGATCCCACACACTCCACCAGCACTTAAGACAGAGAAACGTGCCGTTCATTTATAAAACCAAGACCCCTCCGAAAAAAGCAAACAAAGCTGACATGCGTGTAGACTTTCAGAGTGACTAAAACGTATTGGTCTTATCTGTACCACCACATTTTTTTTACTGGATTTTATTTGTGGAATATTTTATGCAAACACCATTCTAACAGGACCATCACATTCATCCACCATGCTAAAGTTATATCATTCACATGTGAAACTGGAAGGCCTTTCCAGGCAGAACTTTGAAAGGAAAGTTATGAACAGTATGACTGAGGTGTCTAAGCATCCTCCACTGGCTACAAACAGAGAGAATAAACCATTACCAACAAACATTAAAGCTGTTTGAACACCATTAAGCGATTCCCAAATGGATACACATGCTCTTTCTGTCTTATTCTAACATTCACCTCATCATCTCTGTGGCTTGGGATAAAATAAAAACAGATAAAAGGCCACTCTCTTGCCCTTGATGTGTGTTATCTCTCTCTCCACCCCTCGACACAGCAGCCAGTGTTTGAACCCGTGACCTCCCAGTAATCTGGCCAGCCAGCCGTTCAGACCAACATTCACACCGACCCAGACAAGTGAGACTGTAGTGTCTATACAATCTACACTTTAAACCGCAGGAAGCATTTGTGTTCAGTCTGAAGAGCACAAGCACAAGGAACAAGTGCACACTGATAATGATGAACTACAATAACTTATATATTTAAATATAAAACGATTTATTATTTCAGGTCTGATCAACTATATATATATTATAAATATATGACGTTAGATGACGTTTCGCATAATGTGAACACTGTGTTGGGAGCTTGTGAATTGGAACACATCTAGAGCGTGTGCACACGGAAGTTAAGTTTGATGAACAGTAGGAGTGAGTGACTGAGAGAGGCCAGAAGGAAAGCGAGAGCACGAGAGAGAGCGCAATAAAAGTGTTAGTGAATGATATAGCAAAGAAGCTTAGAAAGAGAGAGAGAGAGAGAGAGAGGAAGGAGAGAAAAGGCAGCGAGCTTACAAAGGTGAAAAGTTTAACAAGCAAAGCTGTTCCTCCTGATCACAGCCTGCTAATCAGCTTCATGGGTGGCTGGATAAATCGGCTCCTACTTTTTAATCGCATGGCTGCCGAGATGCAAGTCATTTATTTTATTGTTGCCTTTCCCTCCCTCTCCTCGTTCTCCCTCAGCCTGCTTTCTGCGACCAGGAGAGCAAGAGGCGCTCTTAAGAAAGAACGGGATGAAACGGACAACCGGATGCTCGCGCTACAGGCCCCAGAAATGGATAGATTCGGGTGTTAAACGCGCCGAGAGCAGATACGGCCAGACGGACAGCTGGAAGTTGGAAGGATGTAGAGAGATTAAGTTAATATGTGTATGTATATGTGTGGGTGTGTATGAGAGATGTCTGAATTAAAATTCATGACTCTCTTCACAACCATTTGAGTAACAAGATTAAGATGGCCGAGTAGAAAATAGCTGCATTATCAGGCGGCTTGCAGTCCTCCAGCTGCTGGTGCTCTATTCCAGAACAGTGGGGATAAGAGGATAACACACAGCCCCCTCGCCACGTCCCCACACTGCTGAGAGCCCCATCCACGGCTGGCCTGCACACACACACAGGAGGGAGGGAGGAGATTTAGGGTCTTAAAGGAAACACTTCAATCTCCAAGACATCAGAGGCTGGCTGGAGGTGAGGAGAGACAGACGCCCGTATGTGTAAGTCCAAGAGGGGCCCGTAGACGCTGCTATAATAGAAGGCTGAGATTTGGGATTCTGGAGGAGGTGGGGCATGTGATCTATTGTCTGCTGTGCATTTCTTTGTGCTCTTCGTTCCTTACATTCGCACCCAGTGCAGACTCACAGGGGGCAGGGTGTTCATCAGAAGATAAGAAAGAGGAATTAATCACTTTGAGATATGATGAGGGCACTTCAGCTTGCCCCTTGTATCACACACACAGCTGCATGAACCGATGACAAACGAGAGTAAAGACGCACACACACGGCCGCGAACAGCGGGACTCTTGACTCAGCTATCTTGGCCCCTCACTGCTCATGTCATCATCTGCACAGAAAACACAGTAGGTGGTTGGGCTCTAAAAAAGATCCCGTTAGACTTCATGTGCATCAGGGCAACATTAGGAACAGGTGAATGCACTAGCTAGTTGTGTGTGTGTGTGTGTGTGTGTGTGTGTGTCTTTGTGTGTGCAAATAGGCAAGCGTGGCACAGATTTGACTCATCTTGACAATGCTTAAAGGTGCCGTGAATGATTTGACACATTTTGATTGCTTACAACACTGTACACATTCGCTGCCAGCAGTTTCGGCCTTGTGGCCTCTCTGCAAACCTGCAACATGGTTCACAGTCAGAGGATTTCTGGTTGGCTACCAATAAAATCACAGCTTGCTCACCTAACACGACAAAGCTTTTCAAATCATAGCAGATTTTAAATATCTGGAGAGGAACAGCAATTATAATTAATGAGAAAATCCAATTCAATAACTTTAAATGTGTCTCTGGCTCTCAGGGATGGTGACTGGTTATTTTTTCCAAACCCCTTTTGCCCTGGTATGTTTTTGTGCCCCTGGCTGGGATGACGTACATTTCATTCATAAAATCCTCTCACACTTAGTGGACTTGAACACACATTGTTTAATCTTTGGTGGGGATTTAAACTGCAAAATTATTAATCCCAGTTTAGACAGTTTAAACCCAAAACCTGTGCTCCAGCCTACAATGTGCGATTTTTAGCACATCAGATAAAATGTCAACCAGCTTCCAGGTTAATTCCACAAAAATTCTAAATATGTCACAACTACTAAGTGGATCCTAAAGAAATTAATGACACTTTTAAATAATATTATTCCAATTAATATACTTCTGAATTTACAATAGATACGTCTATGGTTTTTTAATGATTTAAACATTTTAACAATTAATCCAGACCAAAAAAAGCTTAGAACAGCCACCTGGTATGGCAAAACCTCTGGCATTGATGGTTATCTCATGGAGGTTTATAAAGCTTTTGTTTCTAAAATAGCTCCTCTTCCATTGAAAATGTTTGAAAACTCTTTAGAAAATGCAAAAGTACCAAAATCTGACAGAATAACAGAATTCTGCATTTCTCTTTCTCTCTCTCCCTTTCTGCTCTCAACTGATGGCTCTAAATTCAAACACACTTTCCTCTGTAGCCACAATGACCACTCTGCGTTTTTCTGCCCAGCCATGTCCATCACTTCAGAAATAAAGTTCCAATCACTCAGCTCTAGAGTCCCGCTGACAGGCCCATTTTTCTCAGGCATTGGCAGGGCCACCACTGTTAGGCCTGTGGGGCATAATGGCTCCTCACAGCTTCTTTGGTAACCAAAAATGGCAGCCGTGGCTGTGCTATTGGTACCAGTTAACCAGCTGGACTGCACTGTCACTTTGACCTGGGTACTGTATTTGTGCTTTCAGCCAGGGGAAAGGAACTGCACCCTGTCCCATTCATTTAGAGTTTCTCAGAAAGACAGCTTTTGAGTTCTAAGAGTCCATTTAGAGCTGAAGCTTACCAGACTCCCCGTTCCTGCTCCTGCTGACATACCATACTGTACTTCAGTGAAACATTTCAAAATACAAATTTAGTGCACGGACAAAGGTGGTGACAAATGCAGTCAAACTTTAAACCTTGAATCTCAACTTTCTGACACTTTAAAACATTTGCACGTACACAATAAAAGCCACACACACATACTGTACACACCTTCAGGTGAAGGTCCCACAAGTGTGAGTCATAGTTGTCATAGCGACACACTCTCAGGCCTGCGCTTTCTGCCAGTCTGCAGAATTCAGCCAGTGTGTCTCCTCTGGTAGGGGCAAATACTAGAGCCGTGCCCTAAAGAGACAAATGACAAACATACAGAGACACTTTATTAGTGTTTCACTTCACTTCAACAAATTGTTCATCTGTTAGCATCTAATAAAGTAAAAGTTAAAGATCATGAATGTTATAAGACTGTTAACACTTTCTCATTAACCTAATAATGAGACTTCTTTTGTTTTGTATGGAGGCAATTTTCAATCAAAATTACTATTGGAAATAGCAAGTAGCGTTGAATTAAAAATAAAATGTTTCAGTAGAAAGACTGAAAGTTATTGGTAAATGTACTCCAATATTCTTTTTTTACAGACTGCTAGTCATGGACAGTGAAATCATACTAATACAATTTATGCAGCAGTACTCTGACCTTGCTAAAAACACTGCTCTAAATTTGCTAAAGGAAATATCAATAATCCTCTTCAAATATAAATCAATCTTCTCACATATTTCTCTAATAATAATAATAATAATAATTAAATAATAAAAATAATAACTTATTATTACTGTTATTAAAATACTGTTATTCTGTTTGAATATACAACTGTTAAGGCTGATTCCCCTAAAAAGTCCAAATATTGTGGCTCCTGTCTGCTTGATAAAACAATGAAAGGCAGGGTAGTATCATAGCTGGTACACCTGTTTGAACTGCTATAAATGGCTTAGTAAATTACAAAATGAAGACAATATTAGCAGGCAGATTTTAATCTCTAAAATGAAAAATTGTGGTAGACTGTTCTGGTAAGCTTTTAGTGTGGGCTTGAGATCCAGCCCAGCTCATCTCCACCGTGTCTCAAAGCCCACTTGCTGTATGTGGCGGTTTGCATCATTACATTCTATTTGATTTCTCCCAGGTATTATATTAGATAATAAACAAAAAGATTAAAGCTCACCTAATCCAATAAATGGCTGGAAGCGCATCCCTTCTCTCAACAAGCCGGACCAAGCTAAGGATTACCCAAAGGTTCAAAGTTTCTTTGAAATCCTTCAGTTTTAAATATTATTTCACATTTTTGTTCATGTTATTGCTTTAATTAAATGGGCAATAACACAAATGATGCAAACAACTACTTATATGATAATAGGGTCATCTCAATACAACAGATGTTTTCATGTTTTTCATAAGCTCAACACGGGATGTACGCTGAAAGCACATACATACACAAACAGCATATCTACAGATGTGTAAATCAGCTGTGTATGCTGGCTGGATGGTCTGTTGGCATTTTAGAATAAAAAATTAGAATCATTAGGAAGAAAATTAATTGGTTTCAATAAATTGGCTCAAACATTTGGTCAGCAGTGTTTTGGGGAAAATCACAACAATAAACCTGTTTTAACACTTCTCGACTCCGCAATGAAAACAAGACATTTTAATTTACTAAATGAGTGAATGCTTTGACACAGCATTATTACCTGACTAGGAGAATTAGTATTTTAATAAAAAGTTTTAATGACTAACAGGTTTTTTTTTCACATTAAAACTTGTAAACTTTTACTTTCAATTTATTCCTGCCACCATGCTGACAAATGTTTAGTGTGTATGGATTTTGTTACCCTTTTTTCATATTATAGACTTTTTACCCTAAAATATGCAAATCCTAAAAATTTAAATCATACAAATATTGCATCTTTACTGTAAAATGATTAATTATATTAAATATACTTATATATATATATATATATATATATATATATATAAATATATATATATATACAGTACAGACCAAAAGTTTGGAAACATGACTTTTTTTAATGTTTTTGAAAGAAGTTTCTTCTGCTCATCAAGCCTGCATTTATTTGATCAAAAATACAGAAAAAAATTTAATATTGTGATATATACCTATATATATACCTCTAAAAATACCTATATAAATTCTTGTTTATTTAATTTGTTTACTGTAAAAAAAAATGTATGTATGTATATATATATATATATATATACACACCTATACCTATATATATAGATTTGTTAAGAAGTATAAGTTTTTTTTGATCATCCCTCATATACACTCAATCATTCACTCACGCCTTAACATAAAGACATCAAATATCAAAGACAATTCATGAAAAACTCTAAAGATAAAACAAATCCGGTGTTATCTTTGAAGTGTTCTTCGTTTGCTGTTCAGGGTCTTATATGAAGAGGGCATGAAAGAGGACTTCTGTGTCTTATGATTAGTGCAGTACATAAAATAGATGAGATGACCCAATCGAAGTTGCACACAATAAGTATCAAAGTATTACATGATATTAATCCTGCCATTCCACTCGCTCAATCACTGCATGCCAACTAATTACTGAGAGTCCACACATACACCCATGCACAAACACGCACACGCACGCACATGCACACACACGCACACACACGCACGCACACGCACACACACACACACACACACACACACACACACACACACACACTGTCACTTACATCAGGTCGCAGTAATCTTCTAACAGCATCAACCAGACTCGCTCTGTACTGGTCAAGAAACAGACTAAGAGAAAAAGAGAAAGACAGAACAACTATATAAGGATTACAATACATTGGAATGCTAATGGTTCCAGTTTGTGAATAAATCCACCAGCACGTCTTGCAGATGTAGTTTCAGTGGTGTGACAGCATTCAAATCAAAAGGTAAAACCCACACACTAGCAGAGATGAACGATCAAGGAAGTATCAGGTGGCATTAACATGATACAATTTAATACTAAGCAACAAAACAATAAAAACCCTTCAGTGATGCACAGAATTACATACAACTTACATTTCAAAATATAATCAAATAGAAGTTATTTCTAATTGTAATAATAATAATTTACAATATCAGTTTTTACTGTATTTTTAGTGAGAGTGAAATAAAACATAAAAACATATATATACATTATTAATTATTCCAAACCTTTGGACTGCATATACATACACAATGTTCTTTTATGTATAAAAAGTTAATTAAACTATTAAACAAAATAATAAACTATTACCTCTCCTATAACTATAATAAACTGTCTTGACTGTCACTTTTGATCAGTTTAATGCATTTGCTTTACATACTGTACATAGAACTATTATGATTATGAACTTTTGTTCTACCCGCTTAAATGATAAAAGTACATGTGCTGTACAATCTATAAAGACTGTGTCTGTTCCCCGAATAGTGAGGTCAAAATATAAATTTAATGTAGGATCTACAAAAAAATCTTATCATGATTAAACCAGAAAAATTTAAAATAAATGAAAAAAATAAATAAATTTAAGTTTGGGCTCATAAACATTAGATCACTCACATCCAAAGCAGTAAATGAAATGATCACAGATAATAGTTTTGATGTACTCCGCTTGACTGAAACCTGGCTAAAACCAAATTATTATTAATTATTATTAATTATATAAATAACAAATATAGATTCTACAGTGTTTAATACGTCAGTTTCATCCATCGCACCCAAAAATAAACTGCAGCGCTTTACAACTATAGGACAGGAAGAGCTAAATAAACTTATCACTGCATCTAAACCAACAACATGTTTATTAGATCCCG
Source organism: Carassius carassius (assembly GCF_963082965.1). NCBI lineage: Eukaryota > Metazoa > Chordata > Actinopteri > Cypriniformes > Cyprinidae > Carassius > Carassius carassius. The sequence goes on from NC_081784.1 coordinate 17,914,351, forward strand.
ACCTGTACCAACTAAATTACTGAAAGAGTTGTAACCTGTATGTTAACCTAACATTAACATTATTAACTCGTCGTTATCTTTAGGTCACATCCCAAAACCATTCAAGCTGGCGGTTATTAAGTCTCTTATTAAGAAACCACAACTAGATCCTAGTGAACTGGCAAATTATAGGCCCATTTGAAATCTTCCATTTATGTCTAACATTTTAGAAAAAGTTATGTCTGCTCAATTGAGCTCCTTCCTGCAAAAAAATTATCTGTATGAAGAATTTCAATGTCAGGTTTCAGGCCCCACCATAGCACAGAAATTGCACTTGTTAAAATTACAAATGACCTGCTTCTTGCATCAGATCAAGGCTGCATCTCATTACTAGTTTTACTTGATCTTAGTGCTGCGTTCAACACCATATATCATGACATACTCATAGATAGATTACAAACCTATACAGGTATTCAAGGGCAGGCTCTAAGATGGTTTAGATCCTACCTGTCTGATAGCTAGGGCTGGGCGATATACAAAAAAAAATGATATCTCGATATTGTCAAAATTTTTACGATATTCGATATATATCTCGATATGTTTGCATTTGCATTTAAATAATAAAAAATAAAACATGATTTTCTTTTGACCATTAAAAAAAAAAAAACTATTTAGATTAAACAGCTAATTTAAGCAGTTAAAAAATCTAGACCAAGAGATCACTTACTGCTTTTTATTAAATTAATACATGTAGGCCTATATGTAACTGAAGCAGTGCAAATTAAGTAACAGTTACAGAAAGTGCATTCTTCTTTTTAGTGCATGCAATTCACAATTTAAACTATGCAACTGGGATAAGTATATTATTTAAATTTTTTTAACAAGTTTTTAAGCTAAGAACACAAGTCTGTCAACTGTCTGTGGTTTTAAGAGAAGCTCTGTGGCATGAAACTATGGTCCTACTGACACTAAAAACCCTCTTAGATGGGGAGCTAGTTGCTGAAGCACATAGCTATTTCTTATATATAAATATATATAAATGAATACCAAAGACTTTTGCATTCTCTCTGTCTATATTATGGAAACTGGTAAACATATCAGTGAAATTCTCCAATAGTAATTCCAAATGGCCATAGCCTATGTTTCTCTATTCAAACATCAGCGGTCGAGTAAGTGCATTTATTTTGCGATCACAAATGCAAACAATACAGTTGAGATCTCACGACAGAACACAGACCAGCTGAACGACGCTTTCATTAAATCGCTCAATTCCAGCTTGTTAGTGTTTTCAGATTATCGTCAGCGGCTCTTCCGCAATGAGGAGTGAGCACGTGTGCATGGTTGCCAGATTGCTTAAAATAAGCAAACACCGGGAAGAAAATGTATCCTTGTAACAGTGGAGCTCTGATTAGGAGATTTAAACTCTTGTTATCTGGCAACCGCTATCATTACAGCTCTCGTAGTAGAGGGGCGTAGAGCAGTCAGCAGTTACAGGTTCCTTTTTTGGACATTCGGCGCGTTCTTTTGGGAAAGTATGCTTGAATTTGAAATATTCGATATTCCCGATATATTCAAATTGTACATCGTTGTCAAAATTATTCCGATGTTATCGCTAATATTCGATATATCGCCCAGCCCTACTGATAGCTACCATTTTGTTTATTTAAATGGGGAGTCATCTCATTTATCACCAGTAAAATATGGAGTGCCACAAGGATCTGTCCTAGGTCCTCTTCTATTTTCAATATACATGTTGCCCCTTGGTAATATTATTAGAAAATACGGGATTAGTGTCCACTGTTATGCTGATGGAACTCAGCTTTATATATCAACGATACCAGATGAAACTTCTAAATTATCTAAGCTAACAGAGTGTGTTAAAAATGTAAAAAATTGGATGACCAATAATTTTTTCCTATTAAATTCGGATAAGACAGAGATATTACTTATTGAAACAAAAAACAGTACACAGAATCTAGTAGACTACAATTTGCAACTAGACAGATGTACTTTTATTTCCTCTACAGTCAAAAATCTGGGTGTTATATTAGACAGCAACTTGTATTTTGAAAACCATTTGTCCCATGTTACAAAAACAGCATTCTTCCATCTTAGAAACATTGCCAAGCTACGAAATATGTTACCTGTTTCTGATGCAGAAAAGCTAGTTCATGCATTTATGACCTCTAGACTGGACTATTGTAACGCACTTCTTTTTGGTTGTCAAGCATCTTCAAAAAACAAGCTACAGGTTGTCCAAAATGCAGCGGCTAGAGTCCTTACCAGGTCAAGAAAATGTGTTAATATTACCCCAATTCTACAGTCTGCACTGGCTACCTATTAAGTTCCGTATCAGTTACAAATGATTATTACTTACCTATAAGGCCCTTAATGGTTTAGCTCCTGCATACCTAACTAGCCTTCTACCACGCTATAATCTATCACGCTCCCTAAGGTGACAAAACGCTGGACTTTTGGTAGTTCCTAGGATAGCAAAGTCCACTAAAGGAGGTAGAGCTTTTTCACATTTGGCTCCCAAACTCTGGAATATCCTTCCTGATAATGTTCGGGGTTCAGACACACTTTAAATCTAGATTAAAAACACATCTCTTTCGCCAAGCATCCGAATAATGCATCTCATAATTTGTGACTGCAGTTGCATCTGATAAAATGCGCATTATTATTCTTTAGCTTGAGTTAAACTAATTAATTTTACTTTGTTGGAACAGCAGCTACACTACTGATGTCTCTATTTGTTTCTCTGTTTTGCGTAACTAGGATTTACACGAGCTCCAGTCTGGATTCAGAACACCTGAGAAGAGATGATGCTGACCCCTCAGAGGAGCTCAGAGGATGCTAACCCTGAAAAAACATACAGAACTAACAAATATTGCTCCTTACTATGCAATCACATTATAATTGCTGTTAATAGTGTTCATCGTCTGGTTGACTATGTCTTATATAAATTTTTCTGAAAATTCCTGTCATTTGCAGATAAACTGATCACCACTTATAAGCTACTACTAAATATCATAGAAACTTAATCTTCTGTAAAGTTGCTTTGCAATGATTTGTATCGTAAATTATCGTTATTATTGTATCGTTATACAAATAAACTTGAATTGAACTGAATTGAATTGAGCTTTTTTCCTATTCATGGTACTACAGCTATTTTTACAAGAGCAAACCATGTTCCAGACAGAATTAACTTGTGAACTTTTTTTACATGCAAAATAGTCCAGCCACCTCTGACCCTGCTTAAAACACTGCTCTTGTTTGCTAACGGACAAAGATCAGAGTTATGCTGATTAATCCTTATTTTTGTGATCTCACTGGTCATGTCTAGTCACGAGTCTGATGGATAGAAGCTTTTCATTAGCAGTTCAACTTTTGACCCTGTGTTTTGGGTGGAGTAGGTCAGTCCAGACAATAGAGGTTGAGTTTAGGGGTGAGAGTGCAGGAATGTTCGACTGGCCACATTGGCCTTGACAGGGTATGTCAAACAAAACCCTTCCCAATTTACCAATGGTACTTCCTCCTTTACTTCCATATATTGACCTGTCAATGATGTAATATTTGCCTTTCATTCTTTCTCCTTTCATTAAAAGTATTTTATGTTTATTAAAAAGGTAATGACCACCCGCAACAGCACCATCAGTATGTCAAAGCCTTTGGCAACAAGATTTGCATGTTGGTACTGTTGTCGTGATCCTCACCAGCGTTATCTGACATTAAAATCCCTCTCACAGTGCATTTACAGTGCTATAAATAGAAGTATGGTAGCATATTACAGAAGTACATAATATGTGAAACTTTACACAGCTCTCAAAGATGACAAACACACCACAAATGTGGCTTATCTTGAAATATTTTTGCCTGTGGTAATCTGAAGGTGATGGTAGTACTAAGATTAAAATATAGGTGGGATTTAATACTTGATCTGACCAGTCCAAACTGCATTAACTTCATCCCCTCAATGAACCATATAGTGAAGACAGATAAATGACTCATAAAAATCATATCACCAGCAGGATACAGGAGCTTATGCTAAGATGACTGTGGAGATGTTTTTACAGATACATATTCAAATTCCTTCATGTTTCCTGGACACTTGATAGATATATATATATATATATAAATTATTTTTTTTTATTCTAGGATTTAATTATTTATTTATTTTTGTACAAACAACATTTAAACAGGAACCTTAAGGTAAAAAGGTTTTTAAGATCATAAGAATAATTTTAGTCAAGAGTGTCCAAAATGATAGCAATCTATATTTATATTTATTTAGCAAATTATAAAAAATTTCAGAGGTACAGAAAATATTATTGACCATCCCCATTTTTGTGCTATTTTTAAAGCAGTTGTATGTGTTGCTTAATTGTGTATGCTTTCCCCCCTGTGTGCTATTATTATAATTAAAATGGCTTCACAATACAGCTAGGCAGGTGACACAAAACATCATACTTAGGTGGTTAAGGTAAGGCTCTGAAAATATACAGATGTAAATAGATCCTTCTTTCACTAACTCTGTGTCTTAGAATTTTTTTTGCACAGAATGAGCTGGAACTAGCATTAGCACGCTCAACAAAGGGGAAAAGTTAACAAGAAAGAGTGATAGAAAGAAATCAGCTAAATAGCATAGTAACTTTTAAAAACTAAAATAAACAACTGAAAATAAACATGCACAAAAGCTTTTATCTTGAGTCCGCAGACAGGGGAAGCTTATAGAGGAAGCCGAGATGCCAAGCTCTCTCAGTCAGACGATCACTACAGCAGTGATTACAACGAGACCACTGCAAGAATTCACACCAGCGGCCTACACTGTGTGTTTGTGTGTGTGTTTGTATAGCGAAGAGCTTTAATGTTCTGTGTGTGTGTGTGTGTGTGTGTGTGTGTTTGTATAGCGAAGAGCTTTAATGTTCTGTGTGTGTGTGTGTGTGTTTGTATAGCAGAGTGCTTAAATTTTCTGTGTGTGTGTGTGCAAGCCGTAGCATAAACCAGGGATCACTAAGAGACGTGCACTCTCACTTTTGGCTCAATTGCTGTGTGTGGGGGGGCAAAAAACATTGCTGTTTCATAGACAGCAATGTTTCAATAAAGGATGTTTACCCTCATGACAATTTAACAGACATGATTACATGAGAATTGCTTTTACCTAGGAGAATTTCACACACATATTATATGAAGATTCAACTGTTAGTGTCAGATGCCCATCCCCATGGGAACTGCTGGAGGGATCAAGTGGAGGATACTGGTAACTGATTCACGTATCATGGAGCACGGCTGACTGCTTCTACACATGCTTGACCCTAGCCTGGTGTTACTGCAATTCCAACTAAAGATCTAAGTGATAGGATACAAAGTGTTTTTCCAGAATGCCATTCCATAAAAAGGACTCCCTGCGAGCATGTTTACATGTAGTCAATATAGAAATGAAGCTGAACACAAATGGGTGACACTTTAAACCTCTGTTATAAAGTCATTATCACACGTTATATAATGTATTGTATATGAAACTTAAAATGTCAGTAGTTCATGTACATCAATATGAATGCAAAAACAAACAAACAAAAAATTTATAAAAGTCTCAGGATATATCTATTTGCACATACATTAGCATTCATTTGAAAAGTGAAGATGCTTTTCAGGCCAATCTCAGAGTATAGGATTTCACAATTTTTACACGTGAGCAGCTCACGATCCAGAGTTTCCAGAATATAAGAGTAGCATTGAACTCATTTCTGGATATGCTGTGGTTTGAGGTTGCTTATAACTTGAATTAAAGCCCTGCATTTCAGCCCGAGCCTGACGGGCCCCGACTTATTTATGCCCCTAGGGCCGGGCTTCGGGCCAATTTTCACGTTATAGCTCACATGCGGGCCGGGCCTCGGGCCTTTTTGGGGTTATCCTTCTATTTATATTTTTAGACATTAATAAAAAAAAATGAGAAGTTGACGTCGACGATAGAAAAACAAACATAGACTTTTCATAACCTCATAACTTTCATAATGTGATAATTCAACCCGTTATAATTATACTGACATACTGACATGACAGTCTCACGCACGCACGCACGCACGCTTTTCCATCAGCGCGACCCACGATTATAGTTCTCTTATATCCACTTATTGTAGTAGTAGCCTCTAAATTAATGTATTAATCATATCCTAGTTGGCCAACTAATAATAATAAAATGATGATTCATGCAGTGGCGAGCATTTCTGTGTCTGCACCTGTTGTTGCGGGACACGCAGGAAAGAAGAGAGCGCTGGCCGAGTTTGAAAACATTGTGGAGCAGGACGAGGATGACGACGATGAAGTACAGCAATACATGTGCCTCAATCACAACATGGAATGTGATGGACGAGATGTGCTGCTATGGTGGAAACAGCACGAGACCCTGCTACCGCAACTGTCAAGACTGGCTCGCTCTGTGTTTAGTGTCCCACCAGCAGCAGCAGCGAACGTGTCTTCAGCGCAGCGGGAAGAGTGATAGAAGAGAGGAGGACTGGGTTAAAACCTTCCACTCTGGAGGCTATTCTTTTTCTCCACGATGCTCTGTAAGAGACTGTTCTAACTTTTCATTTGACTGGACTTTATTTTCGCTTAACTGTTGGAAACTAATGGAAAAAAGAATGGACATGTTCTGTGGTGCATTTTTGAGGTAAGATAACCTGCAAGTTTGTTTTTAATTAATTTAATTTGTTTAGATTATAGGCTATTTCTCATTTCGTTTGCGAGCGCTGTTGCGAGCCTGCCTCAGTATTTCAATTTTTTTTATTTTACTCACTGTGGTTTAATAAATAAACATATATTAAACCAACTGTGTGTGATATGCTTGAAGTGTTTTATATCTATGGATTTTATTGTAGCCAAGTAAAGTATACGCGTTAATTTGAGAGGCTTAATTGATTAAATATGTTTTAGGCTACTCGCTGTCGGCTCGGCTGATTAACGTAAATCTTCATTAAAAAAAAATGCTCCAAATATTTTTCTAAATTAACTTGATAAAGAAATGAAAAGAAACATAACACAAAACTGACCCCTTTTTTAATTGTTGCAAATAGGGCAGGCTTCTGCTGTGTAATAAAATAAATAAATAAATAAAAACACGGGCTCGTGTCGGACTCGGGCTGATAATTCTGATGAGCTGTCGGACACGGGTCGGGCTAGGGCCTGAGCGTCTCGGGCCTAGATTTGAGGCCCGTGCAGGGCTCTAACTTGAATTTCAGAAAGCATGAGACACTAACCATCTTCGCAAACTTGGTATGAGAAGCACTTATAAACCAGCTGGTGACAAAAGAAGATGCTTTAAAATCTCTCTGATGTTTTATGACGAAACAGATTGATGGTCTCATTTAAGAATGCATAAATTATGAAATAGTAATTTCTTATTTAATAATAATGATAGCTATTATTAGTAGTAGCAGTAGTATTTATAGTCATATTTTTCCTTGGGGAAAATAATAATACTAAACATAACTAAGTGTCACGGTTTCTGTTAGTTTGGACTACATTGTTCCTCCCCTAGTTAATTGGTTTTCATGGTTATTCATTTGATTATGTTCAGGTGTGTCTAGTTATCACGTGTATATTAATTCAGTTCCATTTGAGTTTTCTTTGTCCGGTCTCATCAATGTTTCTTTGTGTGTCTGCTTAAAGGCTTTCTAAATCTTCTTCTTCGTGCATTTGCTTACAGCATAGTGTAACGAAAAAAAATATTTCTAGACAGGCAATATTATTTCAGTGCATGATTATTCTACAGGCATTACTGTTATCCTCAATGGCACACTCTTGACAACCATTTTTTAATTTACGGCCATTTTTAAAAGAAATACTCAATGTAGTAACCAAGAATACACTTGACTTTTCTTTGAACTCTGCTGTTGCAGTTACATTGAGGTTTCATTTACACATTTTTTGTGCTGTCAAGCTGAGAACTAAGAAACGAGGGCAAGCAGGATCCAAATGCAAAATATAATAACAAAAGTACAAGAAACTCTGAAACAGGGAAACAAGAAAAAAAATAGAGCTCACCTAAGATTATCATCATAGAGGAATGAGTCTTAAATTAACACTGTTTCTAAATATGCACACTCTACTATACAGTAAGCAGAAAACAGTATGTGAAATGGGTAGTATGACTGAATTCACAGTATTTATGAAACAGTAGGTGAATTGGTGACCTACTGCTTTACATGGTGCACACCTGATGTTCACGGGACTATCCCATTAAAGATCTGTCAATCTGGCAATGATAACAGTGAATAGTGTTTAGGTTTTCATTCATACTACACACCTACTTGTATACCTATATACCTAAGGACACAGATGCAGACAATCAGGGAATAATGAAGTGACGAACAGGAAACAGGAACAAGACAGAACTCCATACTAAAAGACTAGAAAGAGACATTTCTGAAAACTTCTGGCTAACACAGCATATCAGACTTTCACCTGTTCAGCAGTGAGGAAATATCACTTTAAACAAAGCTGCAAAAGTCAAGTAAAGAGGTGTGGGCCTTGAGTGCTAATTTCATGCTTTTGTCAACTTAGCGTAGCTACAAAACATCATATTCAGACAAGAATTCCATTGTCTTGTGAAGACAAAGACAGGTGAAACAGAGTGATGTCTTTTGGAAGAACCTTTTGCTATCGTAGCTGAGACTACATATCTATCTCTCTCTCTTCTCCTAGTGTAAGCGCCTCCGCATTAAGTCCTACCTTTCTTGCCGATTGTCTGAAAGACTATAATTAATTGGAGCAGAAGTGTGGCTGTTGACCTTTTCGCAGGTGATCGTCAGCGTGGCTATGTTCGTTAATCGCCAAGCGATCACTCTCCTGACGACGGCAATTACAGATGAGTTGCCAGTGCAAGCAACGGGGGACAGCCAACGCGGCATGATTCATCCTCACGTACCTTCTTCTCTCACTCTCTCTCTCTCTCTCACACACACACACACACACAGAGACACGTAGAATCTCCTTACTACACACAAATCAATCTCATGCTGGCCCTCTGCTGCACATTTTACCTGCGTATTAGCTGCCATTTGTCTGACATTAGAATAATAGTAGGCCGTACCAGACTTTAGTGATCATCGCCAGAGAACACAGAGGTATCATTATACCCCGCCTCCATCAGCCTCACCACTTTGTGCTAGATAGAGACACAATGCCAAAGAACATCCTGTTTAAAGCAGGGCTTATAACAATGTTATAATGTAATAAACTATAATAGTGTTAAGAAAAATGTTGATGAGGAAAAATGTGTATGATTTGAAAATGTATATAATTAAAGTACTAATTAGGGTCATTATAACGCATGTAATGAGAGCAGGGACCATTACAAAATAATCAGTCATGAATAAGCGAAACCAATAAAACCTGTATTCACTGGCCATTTTCTGTGTATTTAATGTGTAGAATTAATATAAATTCATAAAATATTGGCAAACATTATGTTACTTGAACACAGTTTAACGTGAAATATATTAAAGGGGCAGTTCATCCCAAAATGAATTTACTATCCTCGCATCATTCCAAACCTGTTTGACCTTTTTCTTCTGAATAACAGGGGCGTGTATTTAGTGCGTTTGTATTTTGTTGTTTGTACATAGTTTTGCAATAAATGCATATCAACCAGGTTCCAGGAATAATCACTGAGGTGCCTCTGAAATTTGTGAGGGTGGTCTAGTCTTAATGCACATTTTCACATTTTTTTGTCCTGTTTATTGCTATGGTTATCACTGTGTCAATCACTGCTACTTCGAGAGCGAATCCCGCATAAATATGCAGACATCATTTCCGAAACTTTGCAACGTGTGTGTGTGTGTGGCGGAAAAACTAAGTTCTATATTTAAATGGATTGTAGACTAGAAAGCTTGCAAAGAGTGCTCATAACCCCCCCCCCCCCCACCTATTTAAAATGACACGCCCCTGCTGAATAAAAAAATAACATATTTTGAAGATTGTTTCATCTTTTTTTAACTGTATAATCAGTCATATAAGTCAGTGTGCTCACAAAAAAAAATCAGACTGTAAATAGATATATTATACAGAAGAAATAAAATCATACAGGTTTGGAGCGAACTGAATGAGTAAATGATGACATAATTTTCCATTTTGGGTGAACTATACCTTTAACAACTAAATGACCATGTAAACAAGAAGAACGGTTCATATTTGATCACATGATCCCTAAGCTGGATTTCCCAAACTATCCAACATAGCATTCTAGTAACATAAAATTTTCTTGCATTAAATAATGAAATCTGAACGGACCAGTGGTAAAATTTACATCCAAATGATTGTAAAAGTCTAGTGTGATGCAAACACAACAACGCATTTACACAGACATACAAAAAAGAGAAAGAAAAAAAAATGACAACACATGTTCAACATGTTCAGGACCTGGCTAATTGAAATGTTTGTATGCTCCACAATCTCTCTCTTGCTCTCTTTCTCTCCTTGCACAGGCATAATTATTTGCAATTTGCCTAAGACATCCATTTTCTGGGACGCCAAGCATGAAAAAGAGGCAATTTCTGAAAAATGGAAATGCCTGGCGGAGGGGAAATAATGCAGTGCCATCCACAAGCTGATGGCTGCCATCTGATAAGCGTTAGGGGCGCAGGAATATTAATGCCACATCAACGGGACACAAGGTGCACACTTTTATTGAAGGTGTAGACATATTGTGGCTGGAGATGCTGAGATATGATATTTATTTTGTAATAGCTTTAAAAACTGCTGGTTTAGACAGCTGTACAGAATCTCCTTGCCTGCTCAGAATCATATAATGTTAGAAAGAACAAGCGGTTAGGCCTGAAAGGTCTGTATTGGAGGTGTCATGCAACAACTGTGTTAGGATTGTACGAGTGTCATGTTTTGGAAGATGGTGGGTCTCTGAAGAACTGACAGTTCAACAAAAGGATCAACCTACCAGTCAGCGCACATCACCACGTCAAAGCGACCCTCCAGAGCAGACATATCGGCCTCATTGTCCCATCTCACCACCCTGAAAGAGGACAGGATGATAGCGGTGTCATCAACCCTGTTTCACAATTAATCATTCACCCCCGTAATCCCCCACAATGCTGCATCCAAAGAGAATTTCACACACCTGACACTTGCTTTATTTGCGCCGTTGTCTGGCAGCGAATGTCTTCTCTCTTTTCTTTAAGTGCTAGGGCTAGTTTCCAGGCAAGCAAATCTGATTATTAATTAGCCATTATTAACAGTCAGTAAACAAAAATTACGTCTTCTGGAAATACAATCTCCTCTCTCAGTGGGGGTCTGCGCTGCTTTATTCACTGACTTGAGAAAGCGAAACCACCCCCCCCTCCCTCAGCCAATCACACGCGACCTTCACCCCACTCAAACCGCGCTCTGACAGGAATCCTAATCTCTAAAGAAAACAATCAAAGTAATGCAGGCTAATTATACGTTTACTCTTTCACTTCATCAGCCCAGTGTAAATACACAGGGAGGGGAAGTGTGCAGAGCAAGAGAGAGGAGAGGAAGACGAGAGGGGGAGAGAGTGGTTAGATCACTGAGTGCCAAAATTACTTTTTAGGTGATAATGCATTTGCGTGATGGTGTGCACAGTGGATGAGCTGTGTTTTGGCAAATGTGTGAGAGGGGTGTTATAGAGAGAGTGTGTGTGTTGGAGTTTCCTAGATGAGGGCATTCAATCACGGAGAGTGGCTCATCATCGCTCTGCCTGGATACATCTCGGCACGCTAGAGAGCGTAGCGCTCGCTCCACAGGCTGCGGATACGTATTTACTGGGCTAACTGGGTTCAGGGAGTGACACGGAGCCTTGCAACCTCATTTTTGCCTACTTATTGACACTATTATGTCCCGAACACAAGTGCCGTAAATGCCACTTTACCCAAACACACTTTTCTATACTTCATGGCATGCTTGACTATGCAAAGCTTCAGTGAATTATTACACTTGAATTTGTATTGACGTAAGAGATGGACTTCATAAGGCTGTAATGTAAAAGCAATATTAGTTCTCTGTCTTTTATTAACAGAGATGTTCAGGAGGTGTATGCGTGATTACCTGCTGGACACATTGGTAGACAGGAAGATCCCCTCTCGCCTGTTCCTCTCGATTACACTGCGCACATCTGATGCTCTTTGTCAAGAAATGCAACACTGTTTCATTATTAATAAAGGCACGACAATTAAAGATACATATATATACACCATGTCAAAAGTTTGAACACACCTACTCTTTTTTCCATATTTTGTTATAATAGCAAAGGCATCAAAACTATGAACAACGCAAGTTATAAACAGGATATTTCTTGTCCTTAATGCTGACTGGTCAGTACTGCTATGCACTCTGGACAACATCTCAAACATCTTTAAAATCAGACACTTGGCAGCTATTTATAATATGTTATATTATTTTCAAAGTGAAGAAAAAACTGCTTAAACTAATAAACAAATAATTTCACATTTTGGAGAAAAGAAATTGCATCCCCTGTGAGAAACTTTAATAATATTAATATTAATAATAATAATAATTTGTCAATGGTTATCAAAATAAATAGACAGACATACAGACAGACAGATACATACATACATACATAAATGTTATTTTAATATTTAGTAAATTTAGTATACAACACAAGAAATTACATTCATAAATTTATTGAAAAGTTTGTCTGGTAATGTATCTATATTCTTTTGTGAACGTTTATATGGAATAGTACAACCAAGTGATCAAGATGCAGAATACAGAAAAGTACACAAAAGTATGAACGTTGTAAGTGAGACACTGTGGAACAACACCTAGTTCATTTTCTTTATCACTCTGATCAAGACTTTATTACACTTAGCTGATTTCTTTTTTAATCATGTCAGGCCCTTTCATATGACGTCAACCCACAGAGTCCATTTGCTTCCGTAACAGCCGTCTCTCTCCATGGCTCATCCTCAGATTACCACTGAGCTCAAAACCAACTCAGGCAAAGCATTCCCATAGGTAATCAATAGGGAGGCTTTTAACCTGCAGCCATCTCCTCAGTTGGTGCCTCTACCCATTGTGGTTGTACTGCGGGATTGATGTCAGCGCATCTATGAATAGACCCTTCGACAGTTTTAAACTAATTCAATTACGATTTCTCACTTTTTCTGGCCTGCTTTCTCTCTCGCTCCATGGAAAACAACCGTAGCAAATCCAATCTATAGTGCAGGGATGGAGGGCAAATCCCTCAGAGAAAGAGGGGAGGGGGCTGGGTGCGCACGTTACACTGGTGAGATCCACAGCTAAGGAGAGAGAGTGGAAGGCTTACAGTGTAATCCCATCAGGAAAACACCACTGGGGGAGAGGTTAGCACTGGCATCTCTCTCATTCTCTTTGACAGTGCCCCGAGACATTGACTTCCTGTGTAACACCTGTGCATATATTTCCTCCAAGTTTCAGGACTTCTGATTAACAGAGTTTGTAAAGGTCCAGAGAGCAGCAGCTATTAAAGAACATAATCAGTGTGTGAAAAGTACAATTTAACAGTATGGGTCTCTTGATTAAACATTCACGGCTTTAATACGAGTGTAGACTGAGATCAGAACAGTCATGAAACCGCTCAGCACTTTCTGATACACATTATTAATTCCCAGTTGGGCTCATTGGCTGTTTTTTTGTTGTTGTTGATAACAGCATAGTGTGTGTTCATATGTCTAATTCATTCATATTTGGTTTAGGAAGTAAGAATACTACTTTTGCTTATCATATTTGGAGTAACATCTAATTGTGCTGCAATAACATACACTTACACACAATGTCATGAATCTGACTGTCTGTTGACATATACAACAGGGGTTTTAAACAACTCCAGTGGGGACAAACTATGCCAACAAATGAACCACAATATGAACTTTGTGCTATACTAATGATGCAGTTACTGCAGGATACATCTTGCTGATTAGGCAGGTTGAAGAGCCAATATGGCTTTGCATAGAAGTCAAAAGTAATCAAAATTTCCTGTAACATTCTTCTGTAACATTAGTCATGAGTCCAATTATTTGGTTTTTAAGAACTACCGTCTATCATTATGACTGCGTACACAAAGCATGGCAAGACTTCAAGAGCGATAAAGAATAGTGGGCGAAACCAGAAATGAATGATAGGGACCATTAACACTAAAGCCCCTTTCACACTGCACGTTGGACCCGGAAAATTGCCGGAACATTGCCAGTTTGCCTTCTGTGTGAATGCAAACATGTCCCAGGATTGATTCCGGGATTGGTCCCGGGTCGGGGACCTATTAACATTGCCGGGTCCAGTCCCGAAACGAGCGCTGTGTGAACAAAAGCCAGAACTAATGCCGTAAAGGGTGTGTCGTAGTGATGACACACTTTATTGTGCGACTCTTTTGCCAGGTGTTTTGAAGGAAGATCAATGTTTGCGACAAAACACATATGTGCAAACTGTAATGAAGCAGAGATCAGTTAGTTCCTTACTTTCCATGCTGAAGCTGAGATCGTTCGCCAGTTTAAGTGAAAGTTAACGTGCCTAGCGTTTTTGACTCGTACATTACATGTCACATCGTGATGTCACGTGTCTTTACGGGACCTTTACAGGTTGTGTGTGAACGCACGCACATATTCCGGGTAATCACTGGCGGTGTGAAAGTGCAAATTCTAGCGACCCGGGAACAAATGCCGGGACACATTACCCGTGTATTTTCTGGAATCGCAGTGTGAAAGGGGCTTAAGAAGGATGGTGTCCAAACAGCACAGAGCAACTGCAGCAAAAGTGACAGCAAACCTTAATATTGACCTTGAAAATCCTGTTTCCACAAAAACAGACCACAGAGAACTTCACAAAGCCAATATCAATGAAAGAACTGCAAATGATAAACTTTTAATTACTGACACCAATGCTAAAACACCAAAAACAAGGTGTTAAGATCATGAAACCTGGACAGTTGGAGATTTACTTCAATATCTGCACTGGTTATCTCAATAAGCTCATATAAACATCAAACCACTTTGGGCCATTTTTGGAGAGAAGTGTAAGAAGCAGATTCCCTCGTCCAACATCTCTAAAGCAACTGACAGTTGTTCTGATAGACATTGTTCAGCTGGAGACTGTTCAATCATTGTGCTAATCTAGTCTAAGAACACTGCAAGCTATATTAAAGGCATTGGTGGTAAAACACCTTAATGTTCACATTATGTTGTTTAAACCCTGTTTTATGGGGGGAAGGGGGAAGTCGTGGCCTAATGGTTAGAGAGTCGGACTCTCAATCGAAAGGTTGTGAGTTCGAGTCCCGGGCCGGCAGGAATTGTGGGTGGGGGGAGTGCATGTACAGTTCTCTCTCCACCTTCAATACCATGACTTAGGTGCCCTTGAGCAAGGCATCGAACCCCCAACTGCTCCCCGGGCGCCGCAGCATAAATGGCTGCCCACTGCTCCGGGTGTGTGCTCACAGTGTGTGTGTGTGTTCACTGCTCTGTGTGTGTGCATTTCGGATGGGTTAAATGCAGAGCACAAATTCTGAGTATGGGTCACCATACTTGGCTGAATGTCACTTCACTTTCACTTTCACTTTCACTTATTAATCTATATACCATAATTTCTCAAATCAAAACCAGTAGTCAAATAAACGCCAGGCCTCTGATAGTGGCGGGGGCATGGTCAACACAGACAAATAAAGGCCGGTCTTAAATAAAGGCCGGGGGAAAATTTGTGTGGATAATCAGCAGAGTCAGATAATGAACGTACACGCTCACTGCTGGAGCGGTTCTCGTTCTCGAGTCAAGAACTGGTTGCATCAGTTTTTGGATCCCCAGTACACTGAACCGAGAACTGTTTCTGTCGGATGTGTCCGATTTGAGACCCGACAAGCTGATGATACTGCGCATGCGTGATTTACATTTAAAGTTTGGAGTAATCCTATGACTAGCATGCTAATATTAATGTTTCAACTGTGTGGAACATTTTCTTTCATTTTCCTTTCATTTTCTTTCCTCTAAAACAAAGAAAGAAAACAGCATATCCTATAGGGTTCTCCCAAGAAAGCCTGTCCTTTCCTGGCCTCGTCGATCATCAGATCATCTCTTGGCGTTCTATTATGGCAGAAACATCTCTGAAACAAAGCACTGCCAATTAATGCTCTATCAGCCTTCTGCCACCCTTCTCACACTATTACAGGAAGCCGTTTAGAGACAGACTACGAATGTTTTGAGTATGTCTTGCTCTGCTCCCTTTCCCTCCATTTTCTTTTAAACAAATCTCTTCTCAATGAGCAGCTGTGTTGATTTCATGCCACGGCCATTGTTCTTTGAGTCTTGATATTCAATAAAAGCTCATTGTAGTGGCAGCGCTGGCTGTTGTACTAACGAATGTGGGCATGGTAATTTTGCGGCGTTTTGCAGTCACGTCTGTCGTCTCCGTTTTTCCTGCCTTTGTGGGCCAAACGATGTGGCTAATCTAAGCGATTGTGGTGGGAAGATGAGAGATGGAGTGCGGGAATAAGAAAAAGCGAAGAAAGGGAATGAAGAATGAAGGTTTGAGCTGGCCCTGTCACCTGTTTAAGCTTCATCCGTGCTCCTGGCAAAAGAGAGAGTCAATAGAGGAAAGGAAGAGGGGGGAGAGGGTGAGAGACAAGGAGCAGGTGAGTCAACACACACAGCGGCAGCCTTCAATGACATGAATATGTATTAAACATGCTAAATGCAGGTTTCGGGTGTCAGCTTGATAATTTGCTTCACATTCAGATATGTCGAGGGGTGTGTGCCTGTGTGTGTGTATATTCTTTGACAGAGTGCATATTAAGAATGGCCGACTGAATGTGTGTGTGTGTGCGTGAGGTGAAAGTGAGAGGAATATCTGAGGTAACTAAGGGTTAAATAGACAGTAAGGTCTTCTTTTCTGTCGAAAGTACACACACACACCAAACACATCGCTGTCAGCACTCCTACTGAAAAAAGAATAAGAAATAAAATACTGCTGCAAAGTTCTCTACTAAATAAAATACTCTCAGTCTTAAACTAATATCACATAATAAAATATAATGAAAAATATAAATAAATAACTATGATTACAGTGCAGCATTACCAATCCCAGCTTGTAGGCCTGCTCATATTTAAAAAATATATTTAACTTTTCCAAAGTGTAAAGTGCAGCATCAACAGTTTAAGTTTTTAGACCTGCTCAGATTTCGTTATAGCGTTGGCCCGATCGGAATTAAGAGCAAAGGTCTGTTTAAATGCCGACGGGAGCTGCTTTTGAATTACAGTTATTTTTTTCCTAGTTGTAGTGATGTTCACACTCGCGTGATGCCTTTAGAAAACTTCAGCTGCAGAGCGGGATAATAGGGCGGGATTAGCGCTAAACGTGGAGACTTCCGACACTTATTATGTTCGTGTGGAAACTAAAATGTACCTATGTTCCACACACAAAATATTGCATTCGGTCATGCAGTGCACACGTGCACCGTACTGAAAGCCCTGTACTGAAACGGTCCGGTACGAATACACGTACAGTTACACCCCTAATATATATTGCTTCCTATTTGCTCAAATAGTAAAGAGAATAAATTATATTTGACTCGAATATGACTTTCCTTTTCATTTACAGATCCTGTCTATGTAAGTTCCACATCAGTCATTTATGAGCTTCCATTTCGGTTCAGACGCTGTCTTAGAAGGCAGCTGCCTATGTAGGGAGTGGGCAGCTTACAAGGTTTTGGAACAGAGCTACACACCAGTCCATACTGCAAGGATACTTTGAATTGCCTTCTCGTTGCCATCAGATAGCAGCACTTCCTTCACATCAGCACAAACTGCAATCTGCAGAAAAAGAAAAAAATAAGCAAACAAATAAATAAATAAAAGAAAAGACAGACATCCTCAGCACACTGTTTGCAAGCAGTCATATCTGAAGAGCGCTGATTTTTAAAGCCCTACTCCAAAACGACCACCCCTCTCTCTTTCTCCCTTGCTCCCTCTCATCCATCTCTGTCTGTCTCGCTCGTTTTTTCATTTTAAGTCTGCATTATTTTAATCATTCAATCAAATCAGTCAATACTTTTATCATTCCTGGTGGCTGGGAGCCCTCTATCTTGCTATCACTCTGTTGGGTAATTGCATTGTGACAGAGGATGATGGTGAGTGCTGAGCCTTTCATTTGCAGTGTGGCATTTATCAGGCAGGGCCATCACGCTCTGCTGTCACTCCTTACTCAGCTCGTGAGGCCTGCCTGATGCCCTTCATATAACTTTGTATTGCGAAGCTTCTACCTTTGTGTTGCTCCACTGTCAGCTCTTTCTGTCCTCTTTTTATACAGTCTTTTCATTCAAGTAGTCATCTTTATCAGAGCTACTGTGTAACAGTTGTTTGGAGAGGCGCAGTCGGCAGAAGCAGGGAGTGTGTGCGTTTGTAAAAGTGCTTGCAAGGTTTTATATATGTGCTTTTGAATAATGCTTTTTCGAATTTCTGACAGTTCTCAAACATGGGAAGCAAAAATTACTTTTTGGCACACCTGCCAATGCAGAGGGAATTTGTTTAATATTTTATTTCTTATGTATTTATTTCTTAGCAGTAGCAGTCAATATTATGCAGTTTAATGACGGGGTAATACTTAAGGAAAATTAGCATGTGTTATAGTACTGTTTAAAAGTTTGGGGTCAGTAAGATTTTATTGTTAAAAGATATTTTATTATGCGTTAAATTAAAAGTCACAGTAAAACATTTGTAATGTTACAAAGGATGTATACCCCAAATAAATAAAGTATACTTCTAATTATTCAAGTTTTTTATGTTTCTTAAGCATCATATCAGCATAGAATGATTTCTGAAGTATCATGCGACACTGAAGACTGGAAAATTGTTATTTTAAATTGTGAAAATATTTCAAAATATTACTGCTGAAGTGTATTCTATTAAATAAATGTAATCTTGGTGAGCATAAAAAAAAGTTCCTAATAAATTTGTTTTGATACTATATTGCGGCAAATATTTCACGACATCATAAAGAGAAAACCAGCATCTTAAATTTTTGCAGGTAAAAGTCTTTGCAAAGACACACAGATTGCAACAGGATTTCTTAAGTAGTTGTCAAAACAAAAAGGTTACATGCACTGACAAAATGAGACAATACAGCAGAATCATCTCTACAGATTGATGTAGTGTTTTTTGCCCTGTGGGCAAGAGTCAGGTCACAGGTCCCCACACCACCAGCTAGCCATATGGGCATCAAGACCAGCAGGAAACCAACCAGTCACCCAAGAAAAACATGGATGGCACTGCCAAAACCACAGCACTCCAGGGCACAAGACAGAAGAGAGCAGCAATCATTCCTTGCCAAGGACTTAAATAAACACGAGCATCAAGAAGCACTAAGTCAGACATGAGGAAAAGGAGGAATGCAAGTAAAAAAAAAAAATGTAGAGTGGGGGGATGAAGAGGGCGATCCACTAGCGGTCCGTAATGTCACAACACGGGGGTATTGAGTGGAGGGATATGGGAAGGCTGGTCTTGTGAAGGCGAAATCGATAACATGTTAAGCCTGTCCATCTGGAGAGGCTACTACAAACTACGATACACTACACACAGCCAGATCCTAAGCCACTGATGTGTGTGTATATGTGTGTCTTTGTCCAAGACAGAACAGAATGTGTTTGCATATGCAAGCCTGTGTGTTTGAACGCTTTTGATGAAGTTAGCCCATTGGGCCACGTGTGTTTATGGTCACTGAGGTAGAAATGTCAATTTGTGCTGGCTGATTTCACGTTGCTTACAATATGCCCATGTTAGATTACCCATGCTGATCCAAATTGCCCATTTGCTTGTGACTGTCTGTCTGTGTGAGAACTGTATGCAGTTTTTGCTTTCACTTTTGACTTACCATGAGACCTGCAAGACACGTCATCCCTCCACCCAGCTCACACACCGCGGAGCCCCTGTGAGACAGAGAGACACAGAGGGGTTTGATGCGCCGTTTAGCGTTAACATTGAAGTACATGAGTATGAGAGTGAAGTTTTTCAGCTCAAATGAGACGAAAACAGGAGAATTGGAGCGATAGAGAAAGAGAGCGAGATGCTGTTGTGTCTTAACAACAACGCTAATTAACTTGCTCGTGTAGCGGGATGCCATTGATTGGAATGCAATTCCACTGGGCTCATTGATCTCAACCTTCCTCTCTCTCCTCTCTGCATGTAAGCGGCTGTATATGGGTTTACAAAAGAAAGCTCAATTGTCCTTTTTTCTGCTGGAAATTTGGATTTGGGCTACAACAGGAATGGGAAGCTAATTAAACATACAGGATCAATTTTCTGCTTTGATTCTGTACTGTACTGTAAGTACCTTGATTCATTACAGATGGCAATACTTCAGTATTGTCAAATACATCATTCTAAATTAGGTGAGACAAAATATACTGGTATTGATTATAACCTTAATAAAAATTATATCATGTTAATACTGTTGGAAATCTTTGTAAATAATCCAGAGGCAATAAATAGTAGGTGGCAGTATTGGAAACTAATGCTAGTTGGTTGCAATCCGTCATAAACAGAAACTACCGAAAAAAAGTAGTTTCCAAGCTTGGGAGTTTTTTTGAATTAAAAAAAAAAAAAAAAAAATAAAAAAAGGACGGGATTATAGACCCCTAGTCAGAAAGTTCTGACCTTTTTGTACAATTTTGTACAGTTATTGTTAGAAATTCTCTACCTGCCTCCAAAAACTCACATTTTAAGTGATTCATTTCATTGTAGGGAAAATCTGAAATTGGGTTACAAGCATTAAAAATAAAACATAATTCACCTATTAATTGATTACTTATTGCTTTCTAAAATGCTTAATGCATTTAGCTAATTTTATGCTCTTAGTAGTCAAATATGGCACAAAACACTTATCCTCGTTGCAAGTGAACATCTGGCTAATTAGCCTAGCTTCTGCAGAAGAGTTTGACTGGACAAATAGTCTTTAAACCATATGTCAATAACTATAGATATACAGTATATTCAAAGTAAATAAGCCCAATTGGCTATCCTATCTAAAAACAATACATTTAACTGCATTTTATTTTATTAATAGCATTTTTGCTTTTCTTTCCTCAAAACAAACCTGCCATTTTTTAGTCATATCGCAATAATATACTCAGACATATTGTATATACAGAGACCTACAGTACACACCCAAACAGAATAATTCATATGAAAGGTAATTCATATAATTCTCACAGAAATGGAGGATTTACACAAAGACTATAATTAGCATCGAGTTCATTTGTGTTCGTCATACACAAAATATACAGTAGAGAGTCAAAAGCAGCCCAGAGCCACACACCAGAACTGTTTTCTCTCTCTCTCACACACACGCAGCCAGCTTGACTTCATCATTTTGCAAGTCCCCCTGTGTTTGTCTGCTCTCAGCCTGTGATCCGACACCTTCCATTGACAGAGAGAGAGAAGAGTGGAGGATGAAGAGAGAGCGATTGTTGTATGAGGGAGTGCAATTAAAAATTAATGCGCACAAAACTGCTAGTATGAGCCACGGCGGGGACAAAGCCCCAGTGACAGGTAGCTATTTGGCTGTACATTGGGCTAGTGGAAAAAAGGCAAAAAAGCAGAGGGTTGAAGAGAAGAGATGGGCGCTCTCTGTAAATTGACTTTTTTTTTGTTCTGCTTTATCCTCCTCTTTTTCTCTTTTTGGTGAGTGCCTGATAACAGGTCTGGAAGATAGCGAGAGGGTGACAGTCCTTGATGACATACAGGAACAAGAGCACACGTTGACAACACACACACCCACACACACACACACACACACACACACACACACATATACAGATGCAAATTAACTTCAGTTTTTAATTTAGAGGTCTGAATATGCACCAGACCAAATCACAACAGATCACACGTCTTAACACCCTCCATACGCATACACACACCCACACACACCCACACACACACACACACACACACACACACACACACACACACACACACACACACACACACACACACACAGAGGCTCCTACAGAAGCATTGGTCCAAGGGTGCAAATCTTGCTCTGTCTCTATATGCCCAGCTGACCTTCAGCTTGCTGCTATGTAATCGATAAGCCTCTCTTCCCTCTTCTGCCTCTTGAATGTAAAAACAGGAAATCAAAGGCTTCTGTACCGCCTTGAGTGCAAATCAGAAAGTGTCCCTTGCTTCTCTGTCATATGGCCAAAGTGAGAGAGAGAGAAAAAGGGAGAGAGAGAGAAGGAGAGAGAGAGAGAGAAGGGGGCTCACGTAAACATGTGACTTTTCTTCAGGCAATAGTAGGCCATCACCTCTTCAGAAGGCCAGACACCTGAAAGAGAATGAGAGCGCGGTTAGATACCGTAAAGTGTATGAAGTGTGATGGTACTTACTAGTGCACCAAACCTCCAAGTTTGTTTACAATACCGGGTATTACTACACAGTTTTTACCATCACATATAAAATAAATTTAGTGCACATCAGAACATAATCTGGCTATGAGTCATCCATTCAAATATGAAAGGGCCTTCTGACTGAGATAGTTAAACCACTGATCATAACTCATATGATTTACCCTGATGTTTAGGAGCAGGAAATAGACTAAAAGCCTAAATGCATTAAAAGTGACAGTTTCTCAAGAAACAAACCCTATACATTTCTTTAGGATTTTTTGATGACCTCAAAATTCTAAAGAACAGCATTTATTTAAAATGTAAATCTTTTGTAATATTATAAATGCTTTTACTTTTGATTCCTTTAAGCATTTTTGCTGATTAAAAGTATTAATTTCTCTGATCTTTCTGTCTCTATACATATTTTTTTTCATTTGTTGTTAAATCAGTAAATTAAGTTAATAAATAATGTTTTACCAAAAGAAATAGAATTGTATATACATAATTACAAAAACTTATTTTTTATTTTTTTTAGCGAACATTCATCTAGTCGATCATGTCATGTAGTTACTATAGTATAACCATCAAAATTTGTCTCACATTTCCTTGCATAACAGATGAGAATGATACTTTTAATGTACAGTATAGATGGCCAGATCATAAAAAAAACTGAAACTCACTATGTTGAACATTATTTATCAAAGACTGCAAGGAAACATTCAATTTTTACATACCATAACCTCACACTAGGATGCTACAAGCCTAGTTAGTAACCTTCACATGATGCAACATAAAGACAGTGTCTCACAGTTCGCTTTCAACACACACACACACACACACACACACACACACACAAACAAGATTCTGGCTACTTAGGCTTGTAAGCTGTGCACAGAGAGAGTGGGGGTCCAGTGAACGATTATCACAAGAAGCAGGCTGGTGGTCTTATCACCCACTGTCAGCCTCTGCTCCTTCTGCTAGCTCCAGCAAGAGCCATAAAGCTGCTATTGTCTAACAGACACACACACACACACACACACACACACACACACACACACACACAGCTGAGGAAAATAGTCATTTCAATAACTTAGGCCCCTGAGCTATCTGCCTTTCATGGGAGCTCTTACGTGTTTGGATTTGTGTGTGTAACTTTACTTTCGTTTGCAACATATCTTCATGTATAAATTTGTGAAGTGTTTTAAAAGAAAGAAGAAAGAAAACTGTGTATTTGGTTTGTGAGCACTGGGTCATTCTAAGAAACGCTTGTACCTTTCTTCAACATTTTAACCATTAACCACATTCTGTGGAACACAAAAGAATGGTAAAAAGTCATATAGGTTTTAATTTTTAGTACTCTATAACTTTAATTAACAGATTTTAATGTCATAATATAAATATGCTTACAAAAAGACTGTTAACTTCATTCCCAGCATTATGACACAAGGTTCTTCTTAGGAGAATGAAATCTCAAGATTCGCACAAATATACACTTTTTAATTATCACAAGGTTAAAGGTAACAGGGTTGACATTTTAACACTATCGCCTACTTATAAACGTAGGGATTTTATTGTCCTGCAAGAATTCACATCTGGAAAATCAGCTATTCTTCTGCTAATACATAAATTCTTAAATGTATTTTTCATATAGGTGCGTGTAGGACATGAGTGATGCTGTTTTGCAGGAAGACCTGGCTAATGTTTCTGTTCAGTCAGTGCATGCAAGAATGGCAGTAATAGAGAGGGTTAGAGAGAGGGTGAGAAAATGTGTGTGTGTTTGTGTGTGAGAGAGCGTGTGTAAGACAGAGTCGATTTAATAAGCAGCTTATGACCTGCCTTTCAGGAAGACCTGTTAAAGCCCACCATCATCTTGAGATTAACTCACCCAAGCAAGATTTAATAATATCTATTGATAAAACGTCAACATATGCCTCTGCCATTAAAAGAAGGCAGCACCTGCTTGCTATTCCACTTGCTGATGTACCATCTGACATTTTGAGAGGCTAGTGTAAGATTTATCACATAAGGATTGTAGCTAGACGGGAAAAAAACTACAACTTATGACACTTAGAGGTCACAACAACATTAACTTTTAGACTCATCCAGGAGGCACTTGTGCCGATTAATTCGGCTGACTGTAATCTCCGAAGTCTCAGCCTCCTCTATGATTTATATGACTGGAGATTTAAAAATCCAGTAACAGTGCATTTGAATGATGGGCTAAATCTTATTGCTTTGCATTTTGATAAAACCAGAACTATGCTCAAGTGTAACAGAGGCTTGAGGTGTCTTCATGTATTAACTGCTGTACTGTTACATACATCAAAGAACATTTCTGGAGAAAGTGCCCTAGGTTTCTCAAATAAACTCTCAGAGTATAAATAGCTTAATGACATTCTCATAAGTTCGACGTCTTTAAAAATGACATTTGAAAATGGACTGATTCAGCAATTGTACAAATGGCCAGATAACATAGGGGCTGCTTAATAAGGGCAGGAGTTTTTCTGATTTTAGAGGTCTTTTCAATAATGATACGCTGAGATAAAATTAAGGCAATAGGTGGATTTCTTTTCATACTCTCAGCTGAAGTACACCATTTCTTCTTTTTATTCACTGTGTGCTGAATAGTGACAATGCACTAACTTCGCAAATACAGTTGATGTTCTGACAAATTGCAGTAAATGTGCAACAAATCGTGAAAACCAAAAAGTTATTAATTAATAAAGCTGCTCTGAGACAGTCGAAAGCACAATACAAATACACATGACTATGAAACACTATGTTATGCAACAGTTTTCCAATAATGCATAAGCATAATACCATAATACATTTATGGGAATATTAGAGGCCGGCCGATATATCGGGCCGATATATGTCATTTTTTTTATATATCGGCATCGGCCGATATCCGTGTTTAGTAGCGCCGATTTAAAGTCAGGCACGTCGGCGGGCAGCCCCGTGTTATTGGTGCGGTGGAAAGTGCTGCTGCAGCAGCATGTGAAGCACCCCAAGCCAAAACTTTTGGAAGATTCAACAGCAGTCCTGGAAGATAAAGGTAGTCAGAGAATTTTGCTCTGTAAATGGGGTGGAGAAGTTGACAGCTCTAACAAACACTGCAGCGTGACGTTACCAAAGTAAACTGTCTCTGACGTTACTCCGCCCCGCTCACAGACAGCACCGTGCTCGGAGCATAGACAGTAAAAGAAATGGACACAGCGACCCCATTGGAACTCAATTGAGACAAGTGAAGCCCATTTTTAGCAATTTTTAGCACTTCCGTTTCTGACGCGCAGACTCAAACTAAGCTTGATGACGTCAGCAACCTGTCTGACAGATGTAAATCTTCTAGTAGCTGTGTTCTATGACGCAATCGTTAGCCTTTTTTTTTTACAAAAACTGTTTCTACGGGGCCATAATGTAACATAGAAGGTAATGGAGCCCTTTATACATTGTCGTGTATCTTTAGAAATAAATAATGGACAAATGGAGTCTTTAAACGCTTTAGATGTAAAGTTATTCGCTGTCAAAGTGACGCCAAAATGAATGCAAAGTCAATGGGATGCTAACGCAAGTGAAGCTCTGCTACAAGATGGCAGCTCGCAGCCGACTTCAACTTCCGGTCGACTTCCTTGCCGCCTGGCTCGGAGAGACAGCTGTCCTGGAGCTGCCCAGAACGGTGAATGAGATTTGTTCGGAAGCATGGTTTGATGCAGACAATAACCAGTTTTCCATCCAACTCATTTGTATTTAGGGATGTCAATATTCGATAATTTCCATGATCGATCCTCGTTTAAATTAATGATCAATTAATTACTTTAATGCTGCAAAATGCGTCTGCAGCGGTATTATTATTATGTGCAAAAGCCACTTGGAAAAAAAGCTTTCTCATCCGAATTAAAGGGGTTTTAGTCTGAACAAAATGCTAGTAGCAGGACTGTAAAATGAATAGATGTGATTATGATCATTTGATAAAATGAAGAGAGCGCGCCATACGTAGGAGATCATTTTACTTTGTTGACTGTTTCTCATCAAGGAGACCGCTGAATGCGCCTCTTTAAATGGTTTCGTGGTGCTTGTTGTTGTATTTTAAAACGCATCTGAAATGTTTTCAAATGACACACTATAGTAGTGGTGCAACGGATCATCATTGATCCGTGATCCGTTCGGATCAATATCTTCGGTTCAGCACACACGTGACCCGCGGATTGATTTATGAAAAAAAAAAGTTGCGCATGTTTAGTCCACACTCAGTGGTAATGGCGAGCGGAGGAATGGAGGAGCTTGAACGGCCGGTTCATTTTGGATTCCCTGTCAGATATAATGATGAGGAAAGAGGTTAGAGTGAAAATATTGTGCCAGATCTTTATGAACAGGAGAAGAAAACAGTTGTGGATGAACTATCCCGAGCATCCTCTGTTGCGCTCACGACAGACGGGTGGACGTCCAGGGGGACGGAGAGCTCTGTGACGATAACTGCTCACTTCATCACCGCACACTGGAAGATGAGAAGTTGGGCTATTATGTTAAAAAGAAGATATTATGTGCACTTTAAGTTGATTTCATATATTTTAATTTAATAATTTAATGTTAATAAAAAAAGACAAAACGTATGTTTATTTGTCTTTATTTGTTTATTTGTTTATTATTATGTTTTTTTTTTGCATGCAAATGAAGGGAAAAACTTCAAGATATCAGCCCTAAAAATCGGCAGCACATATCGGCCATCGGCTGACCCTGACCTCTAAACATCGGCATCGGCTATAGAAAAACCCATATCGGTCGATCTCTAGGGAATATTCCATAAACATTTAGGCACAGTTTATAATTATTTCCAGGAATATTCAGTTTGGCACACCAAAACATTACGAAATTAAACACCTTTTGTCAGCGTATTCAATGTGCAAATTTTTTGCTTGATGCTTTTGTCATGACATCAATAGACACAAAGAGTCTTGAATCTGAAACTTAAATATAAAAAACAAACTTATAAGCACAGAACAATGTATGTCAAGGTGTGAGTTTTATTTTGGCCAGGAGTCAAGATGCACTTGAGGAAATGAAGAAGCCATGAGGTGATAGCATATAAAAACACCTCCTCACGGGATAATGCAATCACTTCTCACCTTCAATTTCCAAATTTGATGTAAAACCCTTAATAACTGCTATTAAACAAAAATGTAGATATACAGGATTAAATAGCCGCTCAATACTAGCTGAACAAACTAGGTGTTTAGTGTCTTTTAGCTATATTGTCCTCTACTGAACTTAAAGATGAAGTGTTTTAAACTTGTTAGGGTTAGAAAGTGCTGAAAAAAAGTCAATATTTTTGAGATTTTTCTTGGTGAGGCAAGAGGCGAGGAAATTTCACACTACCACTAAGCTATTGTGGTCCTACTGCAAGCAGCCTATGTGTCGGTAAACTCTTAACCTTGTGAACTTTGGAAAGGTGCAGTGCCTAGCTAATCCCGGTGGAAATGCAAGACACTAATCATATGAGCTGGGATGAGACGCACAGATGCCGTCTGGCCCTTACTTACGTACACACTATAGCCACAGTGTACTGGAGCGACTTGTTTGCTTGCATATATATGTAGAGACCCTCAACGTCATGGATTTAAATAGAACAATGAACAAGACAAACAATCAGCTTACCACACCACTTTATGAGCTGTTAGATACTGAGGTCACAGATTAGCATGCCATAGAGCTTTAGCTAAAAACCTATAATAAATCAATCATACAGCATGACATTACAAATCTAAGATCCAGGAAATAGAACAAAAAAAGAGAAAGTTGTGCATTCCCTCCTCCCTTTAAGGACGTGGTGGGACCTTGAGCTTTCTCCAGATGATCTCCACATTACCGCCGGCCTCTGATAATTCCTAAGCCTCCTCCATTTCAGATCCAATAACGGATAAGAGCGCATTTCAGCATGATCAACTGCAATCTGTTCCCTCACACCGCTACTTTACTCCAACTCAGGATTACTGAACACACACTCACTCACTCTCACACGTACAACCACAGACAACCAAAGTCACTGTGTTGCTTGGAGAGGATGGGCAGAGTTGGGGTCTGAAGCAATCAGAGGTGCAATCTTGTCTAAAACATGGAATACAGTCCCTGCAAGAGTTCAACAAAAGGATGTAGAAACCAATCATGACCGTTTAAGACCTGGGACCATATACAGAAACTTCCCATAATACAGATTTGAGAAGTTTAATGTGATCTTAATCAGTATGGTTACTAAACAGATATGATACAGATATGATTCTGAGTTACAAAGTGATGCACAATGCTAGGTCATGTCTAACAGACAGCAACAGTGCCCACTCATTTTTACAGTGTTCTTGTTCCAGAAGTGTTTTTTCCCATTAATTATTCCCATGGGGATTTTAAAAAGTCCTGATTCAAGTGCTGTAAGCCTTGAACCAAACAAACCAGCAACAATGTGAATCACAACATTACAAACTTTGATTTAAAGCTAAAGGTATTTGAAAACCAGACAAAAAGACAAAGATACAAGACTGTATACTTTAAAGAGGGAAAGAACTCCTCATAAAGCAACATTAAAGACAAACTAATAAAAAAGATTTTTAAAAGATTTATTATATAAAACTATTATTTATATATTTTACATACATATACATATACATACATATACATATATATACAGTACAGACCAAAAGTTTGGAAACATTACTATTTTTAATGTTTTTGAAAGAAGTTTCTTCTGCTCATAAAGCCTGCATTTATTTGATCAAAAATACAGAAAAAACTGTAATATTGTGAAATATTATTACAACTTAAAATAATAGTTTTCTATTTGAATATACTTTAAAAAAATAATTTATTACTGTGATGCAAAGCTGAATTTTCAGCATCATTACTCCAGCATTCAGTGTAACATGTAACTTCCAGTCTATCACATGATCATTTAGAAATCATTCTAATAATCTGATTTATTATGAGTGTTGGAAACAGTTCTGCTGTCTAATATATTTGATGAATAAAAGGTTAAAAAGAACTGCATTTATTCAAAATAAAAAAAATTATAATAATATATATTCTAATAATATATTTTCTCAACTATCACTTTTTATCAATTTAACACATCCTTGCTGAATAAAAGTATTGATTTTATAAAAAAAAAAGAAAAAAAAATGACTGACCCCAAATTAATGACCAGTAGTCTATATTGTTATTGCAAAATATTTATATTTTAAAAACATAGCTTCATTTTTTTTTTTACTTTTTATTCATCAAAGTATCCTAAAAGGTATCACATGTTCTGAAGAAATATTAAGCAGCAGAACTGTTTTCAACTTTGATAATGAATCATCATATTAGAATGATTTCTAAAGGATCATGTGATAATGATCCTAAAAATTCAGCTTTGCATCACAGAAATAAATGATAATTTAAAGTATAATAAATTTAAAAACAATTATTTTAAATTGTAATAATATATCACAATATTATTTTTTTTCTGTATTTTTGATCAAATAAATGCAGGCTTGATGAGCAGAAGAAACTTCTTTCAAAAACATAAAAAATAGTAATGTTTCCAAACTTTTGGTCTGTACTGTATATACATACATATATATATATATATATATAATTTGGGCTGCATGATAAATCACATTTAATGTGCAGTTGAACAATGTGTGTGTGTGTGTGTGTGTGTGTGTGTGTGTTTGTTATACTATATAAATGGATGGAGAGAGAAGGGGAACAAGTTTAGGACATGACCATAGTCATACTTGAACCCGAGTCCCCATGAGAACAACAGTTCTGCTGTTGTGTATTTACGTCACTGCTCTGACGTCTTATAATGGCTTTAAACATACATGATCACATTTAAAATGTATTACTGTCAGTCTTTTGCTTTTCTTAAATTTGAGCATTACATAATGTGAAGCTGTTTTCGCACTGCTGCCAGACTTTTTAGTCATCCTGTTATGAATAACCTTTGGATTGGCATCCATCAAGTTTCCAAAAACAAAGTTATGAGTTATACAGAGTTATGAGCCAAAATAACTACATCAATACATTCATATACGTATTATTACAGTTTTAAAAAATGGCTCATTCCATGACGTATCTGGACATACCGCCCACTCCTAAAATACTCGGTTCACATTTGACAAGCTTAATCTTTTACAATGCAAACCCACACAGGCATTCATACAGACACACACTCCTCAGCAATTTCCAGTGAACACACAGAGCAACGGAAAAAAAGAAGCCTCTAACAACACAGCTCCAGCACACCGAAATGACAGAATACAGGGGGAAAAGCCTTTCTGTCTTGCCCAGCTATGCATACAAGTGTGTTTTCAAAGCCGCAACACTGTGCCTCGGGTAGATAAGGCCGCCCTCCTCACTTGGTAAACAACTTTTTTGGATTAGGGGTGGCGGCATATAATGAGGGTAGAAGAGCTATCGCTGCATTGTCACCGGCGTGCAAGGGGGCCAGGGCAACTCTTTGCACTGCTATTTATCCGGTTGTCTGATAGCTTACTTATCTGTGAGAGAAAATGGCAAACTTGCAGAATCTCATCTTCGCAGCGGCGCGACGCTGACGGCAGACTAATAGATATATCAGCACGCGGGTGTGGGGCTAAGCCGGTCAGATGAGTGGGTGCAGGACACAGCTGATTGATTAACATAGGATGGAACAGCACCGGCCATTGTCAACCCCAGATTACGGGTGCCACGCAGGCCTAAATTGCTTACTTCTCTCTGTTGCACCGTGGAACAGGGGCCTGCCAAATTACAGCCCTGTCACCTGAACAAGGTCTATTTGGGGACTGTTAATGCATATAAACAATTAAAGCGAGAGGGAGAGAAATCATAGGGATGAATAGAGAGAGATGCGGGGAAAGAGTTAGATGAGGAAAAAAGAGGGGTGAGGAGAAGGGTGATGAGATTGTAAAGGCACTTGCTAACAAATATCTCCCCTTCTAGGCACAGACCTTTCTATTGTGAGAAATGAACTGTTTTAGTGCATGCAGGAAATTACCTCTGAGCGTATTACTACTTTTATGAGGTTATTGCCAAGGCTGATACATACATCTTTTAATTATCTGTGTTGGCCGATATTATTTTTCTGTTCAGACAATATGTCAGAAGCAGGGAATTATAATTTAATGGTATGAAAGACTTTGATTTTGAAAAAGCTTAGAATGGCAGCGTGAGAACCCATGGAGCTCCTGTTCTCAGTCTTCATCAGTTTACAGTCTATGCTTAATGTCGTCAAACTCTAAATTCTTATATGCTGTGCTCTATCCAGTTTGCAGCTACGTCATATTTATATTATATTGTGTGCTAAATGCAAAATTATTGCTAACTTGTTTTTATTGGGTAAAAAAAAAAATTACATTTAAATTTAAATAAATGTTTTTTGAAAAATACTATAAAAGAATTACAGAAACAATAGATTTTTCATTCCAGTTCAAACTTTTTTTCATATTAATTAAAAAAACTATATAATTGAATAATATTATGTAAAATAAATATAATTTTAATTTCAGCTGTTGTTTTGCATGTGCTTATACGGTCATATTTTTGTGATATCATATCTATCAGCTTTCGGCCACTCTAAAATCTCTCTCTGAAATATCAAGATCAGCCATAAAAAAAAAATCATATCTGTCAACCCCTATTAATGATCAGTCTCCAAGAACAAAATATATTTCAACAAGAATTACTTAGCAAACATATTTATTTATGTGTCTGGAAAAAAAAGTTCCTATCATAAACATTTAAAAACGAGCCATCAGATGAAAATAGTGTCAGTGTGGCCCACTTCCCTTGTTGTATAGCATCTCAGCACTCTCATTGGCAGCTCCCTTAACCTACATTACTGCACGGCCCTGTAGGGGATAGAGGAACAGCACTGTGAGAAAATGTGTGTGCTCAGTGGGTGATAATGTGTGAACAGTTATCCACTGCTGCAGGTGTGGGTGTGTGTGTGTGTGTGAGATTAAATGTGTACAGGTGAGAATGTGTTAACTGCTATAACAATGGACAGGTCAAAACCGAACACACACACACACACACACACACACACACACACACATCTCAAGGGCTGCACTGTCTATCATAAAGACGGAACTTTTTTATGAACTGTAACCATCCATGGTGTCATTCTTTTGACAGGTACTGCAACCAGTTTTTGACCCTACCAGTGAATATTAATTTATTCATATAATAAAGATATGGCTTGAGGTTGCTTGTTCCCTTAAGCACACTACAAGAACCTGATGACTGACTTGTCAAGTATAAACTGTCTACTACATAAGTTTACTGTGCATTAATCCTGGTCTAGGAGCATTCTTTCCTGTCCAAAGCCTAAACTCAACATCTTGATGTTACATTTCATTTATAATATATATATATATATATATATATATATATATATATATATATATATGAGAAAAAATTTAATTTAATTAAATGTTACATTATTCAGCAGAAAATCTAATTAATTAATTAATTATTACTTTATTTAATTAGTGTGCTGACATGTGCAACTGTCGTGTTGTTTGTGCACTAAAACCTTTTTGAAAAAGTTTGTAACAAGTAAAAACTACCGTTACATAATCAACTAGTTTTTGAACAGTTAGATCATTGTGACCCTTCCTGACACTCTAGGGAAGAGAATAAAAGAGAAAGGGACACAGAGAAGAAAAATAAGTCGTTAAATAAAATAAAAAGCAACAGATGAGAGATAACCGACTCCAGTGTGTGATTGAGTTGAATAAGTCTGTGATTTGCATTTCACTCATTGTGGTGGAGCATTAAGGTCACAGAGCATTCCATAGAGCACATATGCTGGCTGTACCCTCAACACTGCATACAGCAAGGGCCACTGCATTCCCTCTGTATCTCTCTCTGGCTCTCTCTCTTTGTCTGAGAATGGGCAAGCAGGGCGCCTGCAGGCTGTGCTTTGCGTTGCCGCTTTTCACTCTAAACGGAGATGAGTGCGGTGATATCCCCGGGCCAGCTCACGGGGCCTCTATCTAACCCGAAATGATTTTTAGCACGCAGACTCAAGCACGTCCCAGAAGCAATGTCAACCCACTGCCAGCGTCTCTCTTTTTCTGCCTCCTCCTTTGTCTCTTTCTGTGTGTGTGTGCGCGTGTGGATTTGTGGGAGAGAGAAAAGCAGTACAGACAGGGGGAAGTTAAAAAGCTTAGCAGCGAGGGTCAGCTCGCGACACAAGGGCTTATCGTTTTTCTGTCGCTCCCCTGCCGGCAGAAGAAGGGACCTTTTTTTTCTCTCTTCCTCTTTCAGGTGAAAAGCTTACTACTTCCCCTGCTCTCTCTGTCGTTTTCTCTTGTGCACACCCTGGCTCCTTTTCACATCTTGATGCCTTTTAAATGTCAATTATTTTACATGAGGTACTTTGTGGAGACGGCGAATCAGGAGCAATCAGGGCTATTATCCCTGTGGGGCGATGTCGGGTCCAGATGCATTACGACACCCTTCCTCCGGCTGGTCACTGCTGCAGCATGCCACTTCTCGAGGAATTAAGTGGCATTATGGGGGAAGTGGTTGTGATGGGAACAGCATGGGCAGTGTAGGTAGAATGCTACTCTCCCTCTGCCTTAAGTGAGACCTCACCAGTGCCTAATTAGAGAAAAAGCCCTGGACAAAGTATAACTCCGGACATAGCCCACCAGGGAAGAGCCAAGCCATTTAGAGCCACCTGTGTGCACATACAAACACGGGCACATGCTCGTATTTCCCTTGGATATGCTCACACACATTTGAGTTAACACCTCTTCTAACTTCCCACCCGCTCTTTTTGTGAATATGTGATTCATATATACGTATATATACGTATATAAGTATATATATATATATATATATATTATATATACACACACACACACACACAAAAAACGTGTATATGTAAAATGTAATACTATCAATATACTGTCAATTACTTTGTCTTACTGTCATTCTTTCATTATACTGTGTATATATTCATTTTTCATTTCCTTTATTACTTTTTTTCCTTCATTCTCTGTTATTCACAAACTGGTTACTAGAGGTCGACCGATATATTGGAATGACATTTGTTCGGAAGCATGGTTTGATGCAGACAATAACCAGTTTTCCATCCAACTCATTTGTATTTAGGGATGTCAATATTCGATCATTTCCATGATCGATCGTCGTTTAAATTAACGATCGATTAATAACCTTAATGCTGCAAAATGCGTCTGCAGCGGTATTATTATTATGTGCAAAAGCCACTTGGAAAAAAAGCTTTCTCACCTGAATTAAAGGGGTTTTAGTATGAATAAAATGCTAGTAGCAGGACTGTAAAATGAATAGATTTGATTATGATCATTTGATAAAATGAAGAGAGAGCGCCGTACTATGGAATGATATTGCGGACTTTTTTCAAAAGGAACTGCAAATTGTATTTGCAATTGCGTTTTCAATTTGTGGACGCATAAAATGTGACATAATCCAAACGCAAATGCAAATCACACATTACCGTTTTCATTTTCGTTTAAGCGAACGCACAGTGTCTGCCAAATTTTAAATGGAAATGCAAAGTCCGTTTGCAATTGTGTTTCCCATATCTTACGAGCTATGAGCCTGTCATTATTAAATAGCAATATTAATTACCACATTTGCCTTTTCACTCTCTCTGCACTGTGCATGTAAACTGCCAAAACTCCAATGGAATCGCAATACCTTTTGCATTTGAATTTCCAACGTCTACACGGAAACCTGTCAATCAAGTTACAGGTGTGGGGCCATTTTATTGGGAGTGTTTGCATTGGGAAGTGACGTCACTCACAGTCGACGGTAATAAAAGAGGCAATTGATATAATATTTAGTTTAATTTGTAATGACTGTATATATACACATTTCCCTGAACTAAGTACATTTCTGCTGCTATTATTATGTTTAAATGAAAAATGAAAGGAGGCAGTGGTATTTCATATCCTTTTTCATTTTATTGTAAATATACAGTGAGGAAAATTGCAGTAGTCAAGGCGAGCTGACATGTCGGACCTGCGTCCTCGCAGACATCACACTCCCGAGTTGAATGCACAAAGTCTGAAGTACTGAGGATCAGAGGTGGGTAGTAACGAGTTACATTTACTTCGTTACATTTACTTGAGTAATTATTTGGGGTAACTAATACTTTTCGGAGTATATTTAAAGATGGGTACTTTATACTCTTACTTGAGTAAATTTTTTGGGAAAAAATCTGTACTTTTACTTCGTTACTATGGGCGACGCTCCTCTCGTTACTTTATCTTAAAGCAATAAATGTTATAAATGCTTCAGTTTATTCCAAACGCGCCGTCTACTTTTCTCTGGGCAATGAGCGATGCCCATTCGCGAATGATTCATTCTTTTGAGTCAATTCTGTTCAAAGGCTTGATCAAACCAATTGGCAAACGAGTGAATTGGTTCATGAATCAGTTTGAATGAGTCGTTCAGTTCCCTGCCGCACGCGCTGAGCGTCTGAAGTGGTTCACTCAGAGTTGTAACGTTTAAGAACATCAGCAGCATTGAAAACGTGGCTGGAACTGCACTGAATTGAAAGCAAATCTGCAAAGGCTATTATTTGCTAGCGATGGAGATCCTTATTAGATGAACACCGCG
This sequence comes from Carassius carassius, assembly GCF_963082965.1. Classification (NCBI taxonomy): domain Eukaryota; kingdom Metazoa; phylum Chordata; class Actinopteri; order Cypriniformes; family Cyprinidae; genus Carassius; species Carassius carassius. Next base: position 17,950,364 of record NC_081784.1, read on the forward strand.
TGTGCTGTCTACTGTTTAACAGGTAATAACTTGGGCTACATTCGATTACAGTACACGATACCTCTGACATTAGTTTGTTGTACGTGTGTGGCTTATAACAGAGGGGAGTCAAGTTGAATGCAGCTTCCAAAAGACAAAAAATAGCCGATTAAGATTTTATTAATTTTAATACAATAACACCGGTGCGAGTACGTTCAGAAAGTCATATCATCAGCTGCTAAATTCAGATCTGTAATTGCTTGCTGGCGCTGAGCCAGAGATAGATGTGTTTTTACAGCGCCGCGCATTATAACCAATCACACAAGATTCTTTTGAGCTTATTAAAGCATTGGCCAATCAGAGGTGTTCCGATGAGTCATCGCTAAAATGCCGGTGCTTCCTTCACTCGCTTGCTGACTGAATACCTCTTACTGGCGAATTCTCTCATCAGAAACAACAAAGTGCAGATGTGTGTACGAATCTTTAATTAAGATATTGATTTCACAGTGTTAACAGTTTCAGTGATTTTAATGGGAGTTTCTGAGAGTGATTGAAATCTAGACTGTCAGTGAAAATGATCTTTGATAATGTAAATGTTATTTGCTCTCTTTCTGAACAATGAAAGATTAGTAGCAATATTTATATCACATTAACTTTCAATGTTAAATTCACATTTAATATAAAGTCAGTCGTATTAAAAATATGTTATGGCATGACACCTATATCTGTTACTTAAGTAAACAGACAGGGTTTTATAATAAATTACATAAATTGGAGTAAAGGCTGATGAAATATATACATTTATACACACACACATACATTACATACATTTTATCTATATATCTAAATAAAAATAGGCTCAGTATATATGACCCAAAGTAACTAGTAACTAACTACTTGAGTAGATTTTTTATCCGATACTCTTTTACTCTTACTCAAGTAACTATTCAAGACTAGTACTTTTACTTTTACTTGAGTAAATATTTCTAGAAGTACTTTTACTTTTACTTGAGTACAGTTTTTGGGTACTCTACCCACCTCTGCTGAGAATGCAAGTCCGAAATCAGCGTACTTTGTATTGAGAAATGCCCGCAGACCTACGTCACCATTCTATTTGCCTAATCTTCCCGGTGTTATGGTTTAACTGGTTACCGTGTTATCTGGTGACCAACTTCCTGGTTCTGGTCTCCGCTGCAGATGTGCTGGAACGACGGCAGCAGATTCGGCGATTCTGAAAGCACAAACTGACGCGATATTAAGTATTTAATAAACGCAGACTTGCTCATTGCATGATTCAGATATTCTTGTAAAGATTACAAGTTATTAGTATGATCGCCCGTTTTGTGGCTGAAGTTAGTAGGATAAACAAAAAAATTAAGAACGTCTGTGTTGACACGGGTTTGAACACGCTTTTAAAGACGGTGCGCCGCGAGAGACGACAGTCACTAACCACCGAGCTACCAATCTACACTGAATCAGCAGCAGATCTCTAGATTCAAGACAGGACTCTCGGCTTTACATCGTGCAGCTGCTGAATCAAGGAAATGTGACCGTGTTAACTTGTGACCTGTGTTTACCTATTATGAAAATAAACAATAGCAGAACACTGACTACATTTTATGGTTCATGATGTTAAAGAACATTTCATAACGTCTCAGACAACTGTACATTTGTGGCTACTGTGGTTTAATTATAAACACTATCGTTAACTCATATTTACCCTAGTAAAAACATGGTACATTTTGGTACGATCGAAGATACAAAAATTCTACTAGAACAGACTTGTATATGTGCATTCCCAGAAGAGATGAGAAATTGATTCGTGTTCAGCACCACAAAAAGAACATAAAGTGTCAATATCAGGAAACATCTTTTTTAAGTAAAGCTTCACAGAATAGAAAAGATGAAGTAATTTGTAAGACACATCCTTAACCTTATTGGTTATTAAGTATTTAGATGACAAAGTCCACACTAATTAATTAATAATTATTTATTACCGTCGACTGTGAGTGATGTCACTTCCCAATGCAAACACGCCCAATAAAATGGCCCCACCCCTGTCACTTGATTGACAGGTTTCCGTGTAGACGTTGGAAATTCAAATGCAAAAGGTATTGCGATTCCATTTGAGTTTTGGCAATTTACATGCACAGTGCAGAGAGAGTGAAAAGGCAAATGTGGTAATTAATATTGCTGTTTAAATATGGCTCATAGCTCGTAAGATATGGGAAACGGACAACACAATGACAAACGGACTTTGCATTTCCATTTTAAATTTGGCAGACACTGTGCGTTCGCTTAATCGAAAATGAAAACGGTAATGCGCGATTTGCATTTGGATTATGTCACATTTTATGCGTCCACAAATTGAAAACGCAATTGCAAATACAATTTGCAATTCCTTTTGAATAAAGTCCGCAATATCATTCCATACCATACGTTTGAGATCATCATTGTTGACTGTTTCCCGTCAAGGAGACCACTGAAGGCGCCTCTTTAAATGGTTTAGTGTTGCTCGTTGCTGTATTTTAAAACGCAACTTCAATGTTTTCAAATGACACTGTAGTAGTGGTGCAACGGATTATCATTGATCCATGATCCGTTCAGATCAATATCTTCGGTTCGGCACACACGTGACCCGCGGATTGATTTATGGAAAAAAAAAAAGTTGCGTATGTTCAGTCCACACTCAGTGGTCATGGCGAGCGGAGGAACGGAGGAGCTTGAACGCCCCGCGCATTTTGGCTTCCCTGTAAGATATAATGATGAAGAAAAGAGGTTAGAGTGAAAAACCGTGATGGTGCGTAGAGCCACGTTACGACATCCCGTCGCGCACCCACTTCAGCGAAAAGATTGTGCCAGATCTTTATGAACAGGAGAAGAAAAAAGTTGTGGATGAACTATCCCGAACATCCTCTGTTGCGCTCACGACAGAAGGGTGGACGTCCAGGGGGACGGAGAGCTATGAGACGATAACTGCTCACTTCATTACAGCAGACTGGGAGATGAGAAGCCCGGCTATTATGTTAAAAAGAAGATATTATGCCATGTGCACTTTAAGTTGATTTCATATATTCATAATTTAATAATTTAATGTTAATAAAAAAAGACAAAACGTATTTTTATTTGTCTTGTCTTTTTTTTTTTTGCTGATCCGAAAAATGATCTGATACGAGGATGAGCGAGCGCGGGTTTGACGAGATGTATTTGGAGGTTATTGCTAACGTCTCGTTCTGCACATATCCAAATGTTTCAATTTATTATAGTATAATTTATTAATTCGCAATGTATCTGAATGTTAAACTATAATATTTTTTATTTTTTAATGTAAACTAAACGGAAAAGATCATCCTCTTCACATGAGCAAAAACGTGCATAACAGCAGAGTGCTCCGGTATACTACGGTCTATTTAAACTGACCAGTGTAACCTTTTAAATGTTTGGTTGACTGTACTTTATTTTAATAATGAACAGACTGCGATGTAAGTTTGAAATTAGAATGCACTTTAGATGTTCTGTGTCATTTATACCAAACTCAAATGTTGCTGGTTGCTAGTGTGTTTGCAGCACTACTGTTATTTATTTTTTACATATTTAATTTTTTTATATTTTTCCGTTTAATTGATTATTATTTCTAAAATTGTATTTATTTAAATGTATATTTAAGCTTACATTTATGTTCCAACAAACTTGAAAAATTCTACTTTATGAATACTCTAAAACTTTTATGTAAATGATTGACTTATATACATATATATTACCTGTTTTATATATTTAATACTTGGTCAGTTTATTGATTTGTTTGGTTAACTTTGGATACATTTTTTATTTTAATACCGTGCAGTGCACAAAATTAAGGTTCGGGAGATGGTTCAAGTCAGTGCTTAATAAATGATGATACGTTTAGAAATGTTGTGCATCCGTTTATTATTAGTGTGACATTTTAGCATGTAAATGAAGGGGAAAACGTCAAGATATCGGCCCTAAAAATCGACAGCACATATCGGACCAGCGGCTGACCCTGTCCTCTAAACATCGGCATCGGCTATAGAAAAACCCATATCGGTCGATCTTTACTGGATACCCATCAGGCTAATACGTCAAAAGTTAGCCTACTATTTAGCAACTGGCACATTATTTTCCCTAACAGAATACAAGTTCCTGAAAGAAAAAAGAAAGATGTTAGAGTCTTAGGCTTGGTGTTTTAACAAGGTGTAAATGAAAAGACAAAAGGTTTACGACTTTGCTAAACAACACTACCCAAGTGTGACATCTCACCCAACAGACAGACGCTAACAGTGCCAGAAAAAAAAAAAAAAACTTTTGCAGGAGAGGCCAAGACACTAACACGTTAAGCAAGAACAACACTTCACGTTACATCACAATGGATCGAGAGTCCAAACACTTTCTATGGATGACTCAAAGCATTTAGATAGAAACAGAAAGATTGAATAAGGCATCTTCTTTGAGGCACTTGAGGCACCTAGCAAATTAGGGTTATTGGAAAGACTTCGCCCACAGGGCAAAGATTCACGTTCTCAATCTGTGTCACTCCAGATGAACTTGGAACATGCAGATTTTATGCCATCAAAGAGTTTTTCTGAGATATCTGTTTGGTGGGACCATCTTGACGTAAGTTACAAATAAGATGAACTGAGAGCTGAGAATACTGCTACTTGGCGGCAGATATTATGAGAGAAGTCGAGCAAATAAATGCGTTTGACACAGTCCTCATCACCTCATGGCATATAATAGAAAATGGGCTTGTAGCCGAGGGAAAAATTATAGTGAGGTAGTGCAAAAAAGGTTGGGGAAAAAATTACAGGATTCTGCAGGTGTTCTGACTCTACAGGCTGGTGATTCGATCCCATGACTATACCTGAGCAGTGCTGAACCTTAGCCATTGGCCAAACAGAGCCACGGGCCAGATAAAGCTATTGAGCTATGAGCTATTTCAGCAGGCTAACAGCAGCACTGCATGGGCTGGTGTGTTGTTCACAAACCAAGTCATTTTTATCAACACCATGGCAGGACACGCCAAGATATGCGCAACAACTGCACAAACAAATCAAAGACACAAGGCAATATCGATGTGAAAAAAGACACTCAACAAATTGTGAACTTCAAACCTTTTCCACCGAAAGTCAAGCTGTTACTCCCCACAGCAAAAGGACTAATCTCCCAACATACCAGAGTACAATTGAAGGTCCTCTCTGGTCTGGAATCTATTGTGAGCGCCATATTCCCACCTCTCAGAGCAGAAAACCATTGTATCCCAGCAAACCACAGTCACTGAGGTGACATGTGCGAGGAATAATAGGCTTGTGTGAGTACAGCACTGCAATTTCTGAAAGAAAGAAAGAATGAACCAAAAGAAAGAAACAAGAAAATGAATGAATGAATGAAAGGAAAGAACAAACAAATGGAATAATGAACAAAATATAGAAAAAAGAAAGAAAGAAAGAAATATGAGAAAGAATGAACCAAATGAAAAAAACAAGAAAATGAATGAATGAATGAATGAATGAAAGGAAACAAACAAATGGAATAATGAACAAAAGATAGAAAAAAGAAAGAAAGAAATAACCTAAAGAAAGAAACAAAAGAAAGAAGCATGAAAATGAATGAATGAAAGAACAAACAAATGAAAAAATGAAAGAAAGAAAGAAAGAAAGAAAGAAAGAAAGAAAGAAAGAAAGAAAGAAAGAAAGAAAGAAAGAAAGAAAGAAAGAAAGAAAGAAGAATAAAGGGGGGGGGGGTTTATATATGCATTTTTTTTTTCTGATAAATTTTCACTGGGTTTGGCTGAGAGACCAGCTAAAAGCCAGCCGCTTTTTAAGGATGGATGTGGTCTTATACAGGTGTTCAACGGTTGTCCTTCGCAGGTACAGTACCCATACATAAGGAGACCCTAGAAAGCAAACATCTCTTGCACTCATTTTGTTAATAGATACATCTCACATGTGATCATTAAAGCAATTTCAGGCACTGAGGCCTGCTGAGCAGTCCTGTAATGAGACAGCTTCGCTGTTCGCCACAGACTAAAATAGAGACCTTAAGAAGAGGTGACCTGTGATATGCCTGCTGGTGAGGCACAGCCCAGAGATCCTTATTACTCTGATGAGGGCCCTTGATAAGACACCTCCAGAGGCCAAGGATGAGGGAGGCAAGTGTCCCGGTTTACCCCCGAGCACAACCGGGCACAGACTCACCACATTAAGGTACAGTTCATCAGAGGAAAGATAGTGGTCAGATACTGAGACAAAGTGACCTTGAACATCATAGCTCTAGTGAGCTAGTGACCTAGTATGTTGCTTTATTGTCTGCTGCCCTTAATGGGCAGTTATCTTCTAAGGGACCAATAACACATGAAAAAATTCTCAAGTGATCAGCCCTGCTGCTGTTGTATCAGTCAGTAGTTAGATCAGCGTAGCAGTCAAAAAACGGGACAAGGGAGGTCATGTACAGGACAAATCAATTAGGCCCAAAATAAGGGACGTCTGGCTAATACAGGACAGTTGGCAAACCTAGTGGTGTAGTACAGTATATTTATAGCTTATTTAGTTTTTTACCGACTGTAACTAGGCTTTAAAATTCATTTTTTCAAGTTGTGTTCATTTGTGAAGATTATCATGATGAAAAAAATGTGCAAGAATCAAAACTGTTTGTTGGTCACAGAGCTTATTTTCTGCAATAGTCCAAAAGCCAAAGGAAAATCCTATTAAAGTTTTTGTCAAGGGAACCTACAAAACTGCATCATCAATGCAGAACTCTACTCACAGAGCTTAGCCCAATACATTCTGGGACTGCCTTTTCCCTGAAGCATGTATAAGATGCTGCCTATGATTTTGGCCAAAATAAAGTAACTTAGACAACTGTATAAGGCTGCTGACTACATTTTGAAACAGCCTTTGTGTGTTGTCTAGGTATGTAACTCACTACATTTTAGATCATAGCTCATGTGTAGAGATCTGTACTTTACATAATACATGCAATTTGGGGTAAATGTAACACATTTTGGCTGCTTTTATGCATAAAAATGATCAAGCTACAACAACACTAAGCCATTTAAGAATAAAAAGTAGTCACCAAAAAGACAGCCCTTCGTTCCCTTTGAAGGGATAAAATCCTTCTACAGATGAGATATTAATCAGAGTGTGCATGAGACATACACAGTCTAATTGGAGATGCTGATTTGTTTAAATATTGAATTCATAGAAAAGCCATGTTTCCCACCATCTCTCTTTTTCTGCACGACCTTTCCTTCTGTCATCTCTTTTTAAATACCCGGCTGGTTTGAATGCAATTTAAAGACTCATAGCCTTGTTTTGATCTCACTCCATGCGTCTCACTAATCTATATTCACAAACACATACACATCTATATCTGAACACTTAAACAGTATATACACACACATAATCTCCATAGACTGTAAACCTATTTGATATGCAATGATACAAAGCACACACTGAAAATTAAAAAAAGGTTGTTGGGGGGGGACTCCTGACGGCGTGTAATTAAGCATAATTATGTACCTTGCTTTAATTAGGCTAAGTAATAGGGCCATGTTCTTGCCAAGTAAAACAGCCCTTCACAGCACAGGCACAAACAATGGCTGCACATTAGTGGCAGGTTGGAATGGTGGAAGGCCTGATCTATAAATACTAACTACAAAACAGATTTCAATCCTATAGGACAAAACTTTAACATTAAAAGTAGAAATTGGTATTAATTTTTAATTAGGGGAGTCAAACAGTTTATCTACATTTAAGTATGTTTTTATATTTCTATCGGCTGGCCTTGAATTTGCATTAGCAATACAGTTTGCTTACCACTAAAGTCAATATTGCAGTGTTATTACAAATTATTTATCTCTGTAGATCATACTTTTTCTTTTTCTTTTTTGTAATCACAATATTGGGAATACATTATTGCAATTTCCATTTCCATTGTTGCAATTTCCATTGTGAATTTTCAATGTTCATTCTACAGCAATGTACCCTCTGAACATGAAATTCATTGTTTCTACAACATTTGTTACAACATAGTGCTAAGATCTTATTTTAAAAAAGTATATATATATAAAAAAATCCAATGTAAAAAAAAAAAGCATCTCGAGACCCCTGCATTTTGTTCTACTGCTACACTTCATGTAGGTGTTTTCAATTGCAAGAACTCTTCTCATTTAAACACCTTTAAGAAATGCATCCAAGCAGGTTCAAGAGAACTCTATATTATTTATAAAAGGCTTCATGTTGTTTCAAACCTGTTTGACCTTCTTTCTTCTGTGTAACACAAAAGGAGAAATTTTGAGAAATGTCTCAGTGTTTTTTGTTTTGTTTTTCTTTTTTTGTTCATACAAGGCAAGCATATGTTGCTTTGGACCCCATTGACTTTCATAGTATGGACAAAAAACATTCTTTAGAAAGAAACAGAATCATTGTTCAAAATATCTTCTTTTGTTTTCCACAGAACAAACAAATTCAGATTTGGAACGACATAAGAGTGAATTTTGATATGAACTATCCCTTTAAGTCGATTAGCTAAGAATTTTGCATTGTCAAACTTTTAGCATAGCATCCTGTTTCGTGACAGACCTACAGTAACCGAGTGCTCCTTGCTGTGGAAGACAGTGATCCATTGTATGCAGAAGTGTGTGCGTTGTAGTACGGAGAAGTACCGCAGTAATGAGTGCTCTCTCTTCTACGGCAAGAGCATCATCTCACTAACACCGCCAACACTAGAAGGCCACGAGCTGTGACGGACAGGAGCTATTGTTCGGGAGGGCTAGTATCTCTGGGTGACGAGTTGCCGTGGTGCTCTTGTCGCCGTGACACCGATGGACTAAAATGAAGAGAGCTCATCCCTCCCACTCAATTACTGACCCTGACAGCTTGCCATTGTCTGCCTGGCTCTATCATTAATGTCACTTATGAACTAGCAAGGCATTTATATATAGAACAGCCTGCTCAGCCAGCCACTTTCCACAACCCTTTTACACACATACACACTTTTGTGCTCTCTCTCTAATCCATATACACATACTATTCGAAGTGGTCCTTCTACATCTCTCGCCATTTCAACACACAAACGCTAAGGAAAAAACAAACAAAAACTCATGCACACAAAAAGTCATATTGACAGAATGCACGGTTGAAAATGAAAACGCCATACACAGGAATATAATGCAGTGGCATGTCCTATTCCGTGGGCTTGATATCACACAAAAGCGAAGGAGCTAAGAGATAAACAGAGGCATTGCAATTGATGGTACAGAAAAAGAGGCTGGGGAGAGATTGGGAACGAATGAGAGCGGGCTGCGATGCAAGCCGTATCACACAGTCATTTTAACCAGCATGATTGAAACGAGGTGAAGGCTGCGGTGGGCCCAGCCATTCCACTGTTTGCATTCATTCCACAGAGCAAACTAAATAAATCCCCCACCATCTTCAGACCAGCGTGGAGATTAGAATGTCAAAATAAGCAAGGACATATGGCAGCCATTCAAAAAAAGCACCAATGAAACCAGGGCTGCCAACAATTCCCAATGTCACGCTCTTTTCTTTCTCTAATGTACCCACTTCTCCCTCCCTTTCACTGTCTTTCTCTCTCACTCGCTCACATGGAACGTTAGTCACTCTTTTGCTCTAGTGCACATTGAATAAACCCATATGTAGTATATACTAGCAGACGCAATTTGTACACAGCCTGCTTTGAAAAATGTTCCAGAGATCGTTGGTGTGCAAAAAAAAAAAAAAAAACCTGGGAAAGCAGGTTTGCTGATGTTTATTCACCTACTTACAGTAGCAGTCTATAAATTTTCTCTTAATGACAACTGTAACATTAAGTCATTAGATAAGTACCAATTTCTGCTGAAAATCGTTTCACTTTGTTGCAGTCAAATTCGGTTCCTCTGTTTTACAAAGAGACAATATTCGCACTGGCGTCCTCCTCCGGAGTCTGTACTGACTGACAGTGCATGGGAGGTGTGTGTGCGGAGGGGTGGAGGACATCCTGCCAGGCCTGGTGGGGACCTCATATGAATATTTCACATCTCCATCTGAATATTTTAGGGCTGACATTGGCATGTAAACAGAGGCAGGCAAAGTGCCCAAATCCACTCAGGAGAGACTATTAAGCCGTCAGGCTCTCACTGACAGTCACTGTGCGCTGTGGAAACACAGGAAAGTCAGCAGACGGTGGGGCATCGCCGCCAGACTGCTAATTTAACTTGTCTTTGGAAAAGAGAAATACAAGAACGAAATGCTTCACAAGGATCTCCAGGGCAGGGAACGTAGGATGAGGTGTTGTCAGTCAACAGGCATGGGCTTTGTGTGTCTGTATTGTATGAAAAGATGTTTTATTATGAATGAACATCTGGTTATGTAGTGGCTGTTGAACTAAAGGTGTAGCCACATTGGTGAAATTTTACAGGCAAAAATAAAAATAAAAAATTGTTCACAGAAACACATCAAACTCAAACAGAATTCAGAATTGCCTAAAATTCAAGAAAATCAGCATTTTTAAATGTGACTACAATAACCAATAAACCCTGAAGGTAAAGTGTGTACATTTGGGATTTAAATAGTTAATCCTATAAAGTTTTATGTGCATAGACAAGTATACCATTTAAGGCCATTAGCCATATTTCGAGTAGGCCTATTTCTAGAACGTCCAATTATATTCAAGTTTGTGGTATGACTCAGGGTCGGAAATGAACAGGAGCTTGTGGCAGAAATGCCAACAAAATGAACAAAAATTCCCTACAAATTCAAAATAAAGGGGCATAAACTGGCCCTGCAAAATTAAACAATTCATTACGACTGTCTCGATTAAAAACAAAATTGAAAATGAATAAAAATTGTCTATTCGTGGAATTACATTTTGAATCGCTCACACTGCATCAGACTGTTTTTTGCAGCGTTGACCCTTTTAACCAATAACAGGCATTTTCGTTAAGCTTAGGAATGCAATGGCCAATCAGAGATCCTTAAACTAGTCAGCACTGAAAACTCTGAAGTTGTTGACTGTGCGCTCACTGATAGAATTCTTTGCGCTCATGAATTCCCTTATCATAAACAACACAGTGCAGTAGTTTCATTGATTATAATAAAACTTGCACTAACACTGGCTTTTGCAATTCCATTTGGTCCTGCTAGAGGTGCAGCAATTGCATCACTACTTTACATCTATGAAACAGTTTGCTGCTTCAACATCCACATCCTGATAGAATATCTGATAGGATGTAGGGTAGTTTTCAAAGTTTTCTACAAAACTTGAATTGAACAACCATCCAAATTATAGTAAACAAACAAGTCTGGCATTGAGGACAAAGGAAGAGAGGACCGATCCATAAACATCTGTCTCAATCATCCCATCTTCCTCTATCACGCTCACCATTAATGTAGACAGTCCTTTATGTCTTCACTTTTCAAGCAGCAAGAAAAATAAGAACAAACTATTAACACAAACACTTAAACTCTCAATAAACTCTCAACAAGTCTTAGTTTCTCTTGCTCCTACCCACTGTCAGATCACTAGCTATAGTTTCTTCTTTGAGTTTATAGCCTTGAATCAGCTGCACAATTTCACACTGAATTGGTATCATTTCAAAGCATCTACTTCAGCAAAGCTGAGCTCACAGTTATGCCACTATATGCACATTTTATTTTTCAAGGTGACTGATATTATAGTGGTAACAAGTAAGATTAGATGTAGAAGTGCTACATGTCATAATACATAGATCACATTCACACTCTTTCTGAGAGTTTTCTGAGGTATTGCAATCAGTCAGCCACTTTGTTTAATGCAGCAATCTCCAACCTTGCTCCTGGAGAGCTACCGTCCTGCAGCTTTCAGCTGTAACTCCAATCAAACAGACATGAACCAGCTAATCAAGGCATTCATGGTTACTTGATAATTACAGGCAGGTGTATTGGAGCAGGGTCCAGCAAAAGGTTTATAGCAAAAGTCATTATGAAAGCTATTCCAACGATATTGTTTCTCTGTGCCTTTATCGTTATAGCTGTGGTGTGGACTCTTCCATTCTTTAATATTGAGAAAGATCTTTAGAACTGTATCTTTATAGTTTTTCTTTATAGTTATCATCCTTGGTGTGAACGGGCCTTAAGGCATTAATATGTGCTTTATAATTATTATTAAACAGCCAATTTGCTAGTAATATTTATGCTAACAAGCAACTAATTAATAGAAAGAATTGGCCATTTGTGATTAGTTTCCACTAAGTTATTATTAATGTATATTAGGGCTGCACAATATTGGGAAAAAATGACATTGCGATATTTTATTTTTCTGCGATATATATTGCGATATGAAATCTAATCTAATTATTTCTTACAAACAAAAATGGGGTGAGCAGATTTACATTCTCATTTTAAATAATTTAAACATCGACACCATCGTGTCAATTGATTAATATGCACGAGGGAGAGAGAGCAAGACAGCGCTCTAGTTGTTTGAAGCGCGCTCTCTCTCTCTCTCTCTCTGCCCCTCTGTCTCTCTCTCTCTCGCGCACTCTCTCTCGCGCTCTCTCTCCCTCTCTCTCTCTCTCTCTCTCTCTCTCTCTCGCGCTCTTTGCGAATCACATTCGTCAAGGGCCAGGGAGCAGCTGGCCCATAAAGTTAATGAATAACGGATTAACTACGACAGCCTACATCTCACATCCTGCGATGTGAATATCATGGATTCGTACATCGCGATATCGATGCTTAAACGACACATCGTGCAGCCATAATGTATATATTATAATATTAGTAGCTATAAAGCACATATTAATGGCTTAATCTGCATGACCATATTTTAAATTAAATTAAATTTATGCATTTAGCAGACGCTTTTATCCAAAGCGACTTACAGTGCATTCAGGCTATCAATTTTTACCTATTATTTTATTTTTACCTATTTATTATTAAATTAACAAGTCCCTTACTAACTATTAATATGCAGCAAATTATTAATTTACTAAGGCATAAACCAGTGTTCATGGTGATATGTCAGACAATTATACTTATATACAATGTCCTCGCTTACAAAGCGAATGTCCCAACTATGCTGCGGACAGGACAGATGCAAAAATTAAATGCAAACTAATTGCAATAGAGTTGGGTGTCACTATAGAACCGGTGAATGTGATTTACAGGTTTCATAGAAAGAGAATGATGTGTGCCAAATGAATCAGTCCCTAAAGAAACTGAATATTTTATTGGTTGCGATTGAAAAAGCTAAACACGAGAGCTACACACAATCTATGACATGTGAAATAAAACTTCATCATCCTGAAGAAGAGTGGCTTGATTAAATGGTGGAAATAGTGGATGCTGTGCACAGAATGGTAACAAAACTCAGAGACATTTACTGTCACACAGGTTAGTGTGCAAACTTTACTACATTGGGTAAAAGATTTCATAACTGTAAAAGAGCAATAACAGCTTCATTTTTTTCATATTATATATTATTATAAAGAATTGAACTATACTGTGTGAAATTTTTTATTTTATTATATTTTAATAGAATTTCTTGGTAACAGCACTGTAAAAACTGTTTATTTAGCATCATTTAGTTACATCAGAGGTCAAATCAAATGTTAATAGCACATTAAAGTTTCACGCTTTGTGTGTGCGCACTGTACAGATCTGGTATTAAGAATGTTTTTGCTCAGATGGCCAAAATGTCCTCCCAATAGAGAAAAGTTTTGCTCAGCAAGGAAAAGAAGAAAAAAATATTAAGAGGGAACATTGATTATATGGAGGATGTTTTTATTATTATCCACACACTTTTCTATTAGCCATCCTTTTGAGGACTAGAGTGTTGTGTTTCTCTGGAAAGGAGAGAACGATTCAACTAGAGGCCATAGAAAGCTCAAGGCTGGCCTTGCAGCAAAGACACATCTGTGGAGCACTCCATACAGGAAAACAGTATGAGCACACAATAGACTCCCTTCTCATTTCCTTGCAGGAGATGCAAGGATACTTGACTCCTGAGCTCGGAGAGAGAAAAAATAAGCACAGTTTAATTCACAGTCAATAGCGAGTAGATGGTGTGCATAAAAACACATCCAAATGATCCAAATGAAGTTGAAAGCTAATTAATACTTAGGATGCTAAATGAACTGGCGAACACACTCCCAAGAGTTTGTTTTCCATCAATTACTTTGCATCTATTTTGAGGGTGAGATTATATATGATTGCAACGCTGCAAATGGGTGTAAATAAGTTGTTGGAGAATGTGGGCTTTTGTGTGTGTCATTTCAAGGAGGTGTGAATCCCCCAGCCCAGGTCAACAGGCAAACAGCAAATAATTTACCCACCAACATCATATTTCATCTGTCTACCACCACCATCCACTTATTATGCTGTCGATACTCCTTGGATGAGAGGAGCTGACAATTGACCAAGTCAGATCAATACGGGCTAATAAGGGTTTCATGGAGGAGAAAGAGAGAGAGAAGAAGTGTGGACCAACTGGAGAGACAAGTTTGATTCAATTCAGTTGTTCTGCATCTCGTGGTGTAAGTGTGATGATTGGGGCTGTTATTGCCGGTTTAATGCTAGGCAATCAAGCTATAGTGGTCTAGATATCAACAAACAACAACAAATTGTCCCTTTTCTTCTGATACCCTCTTCTCTGACTCTGCCTGCCCTTGCGGGAACAATGCCTGAACAATCGAGCCAGGAGCAGTGCTTTTAGAACCAGAGGAGGGAGAATTGATAGCCATGGATAAGGAGAGAAAGCTTTTTGTTTAGCATCTTCACTTTTTTTCATCTATCATTTGTGTACAAATGTTTTCCCTTGCTTTTCTCTCTCCTCCCCATGATACCCAGCAGAGGAACCCGGCAGTCCAACTCCTGAGATAATAACACAGCCAGGTGTCGATGGAACAGTGTGATTTGACTTTGCGTAAATCACCATGTTTTTTTGTGCTGGTGTCATTTTCTTTTGCTCAAATTACCTTTTCCGCTGCCCCATAGATCACACAATTGGAGGTGCTCTATGGATACTGATTGAGGCCTTTTCTTGCTGTCGACATGCCGGCATATCTCCACCACTGTTAAAGACGCTTCTGTTATTACAGGCTATTGTGCCTTAGGTATAGGGAGAGGAATAAAGGGAGGAGAATATTGACTGCATGAGTGGAAATATCTGGGTTTCCAGTCTTGGTTTCAGGCCAGGAAATGGGTGAGCTTTTCCTCAAAGGGGCAACACAGGCAGAAGAATCTGGAGTCAGATTAACAGGGAGTCTGTAGAGGAATAAAATAGTTAGAGAGGTGTGATTTTTGGTTGATTGTACCGCTTGTGTTGTTTTTCAAACAACAATCAGCTACAATATATTGGTACATAAACAAAAGATCGATTTCTGGTCTGAAATATGATTCAGAGACTTTGATGGTAAAGTCAAGGTTGGTGTCGAGATAAAGGCTGTATGGGTAGCCTTTACATCCAACAAATGACCACTTCACTTGCCTGTTAAACGGTTTTCATTGCTACTTCAGATTCCTCTGCTATCACCAAGCAACATCATGCTCATTTACATTTTTATAGATCTTCAGTGGGGATGGAGCAAGGACGTGACCAATTATCAGCCCCTGCTATATGCGTCAACATCCCTGTCTCCATCACCGCTGCCTCATCTTTTTTCCCGCTGAACATCCTCCTCTCCTCATTGCCACTGTCAGAAGACGTAGTGCAGCGGAGCCAAAGCTACAACACTGAAGAGGCACAATTAAGGGTACACAACAGACTAAATAGTCAAGGGTGGTTAGTAGGGGCTGAAACATATTAATTTATCTTCAAGTTCAGGTGGTTCTTCTACAGTAGACACTGATGTCTTGTGATCAACCGATATATCGCCAAGGCCGATATATTGGCCGATATTTGGCATTTTTTGATATGAGGCCTAGAGCGATATTTGAAAAATGAAATATTTTCAGATGAATTGCATAGTCTTTCTTTGCCATGAAAATTAACTTAATCCCAAAAAAACCTTTCCACTGCATTTCATTGCTGTCATTAAAGGACCTGCTGAGATCATTTCAGTAATCGTCTTGTTAATTCAGGTGAGAATGTTGACGAGCACAAGGCTGGAGATCATTATGTCAGGCTGATTGGGTTAGAATGGCAGACTTGACATGTTAAAAGGAAGGTGATGCTTGAAATCATTGTTTTTCCATTGTTAACCATGGTGACCTGCAAAGAAACGCGTGCAGCCATCATTGCGTTGCATGAAAATGGCTTCACAGGCAAGGATATTGTGGCTATTAAGATTGCACCTAAATCAACAATTTATAGCATCATCAAGAACTTCAAGGAAAGAGGTTCAATTCTTGTAAAGAAGGCTTCAGGGCGTCCAAGAAAGTCCAGCAAGCGCCAGGATCGTCTCCTAAAGAGGATTCAGCTGCGGGATCGGAGTGCCACCAGTGCAGAGCTTGCTCAGGAATGGCAGCAGGCAGGTGTGAGCGCATTTGCACGCACAGTGAGGCGAAGACTTTTGGAAGATGGCCTGGTGTCAAGAAGGGCAGCAAAGAAGCCACTTCTCTCCAAAAAAAAACATCAGGGACAAATTGATCTTCTGCAGAAAGTATAGTGAATGGACTGCTGAGGACTGGGGCAAAGTCATATTCTCCGATGAAGCCCCTTTCCGATTGTTTGGGGCATCTGGAAAAAGGCTTGCCCCGAGAAGAAAAGGTGAGCGCTACCATCAGTCCTGTGTCATGCCAACAGTAAAGCATCCTGACACCATTCATGTGTGGGGTTGCTTCTCATCCAAGGGAGTGGGCTCGCTCACAATTCTGCCCAAAAACACAGCCATGAATAAAGAATGGTACCAAAACACCCTCCAACAGCAACTTCTTCCAACAATCCAACAACAGTTTGGGGAAGAACAATGCATTTTCCAGCACGATGGAGCACCGTGCCATAAGGCAAAAGTGATAACTAAGTGGCTCGGGGACCAGAATGTTGAAATTTTGGGTCCATGGCCTGGAAACTCCCCAGATCTTAATCCCATTGAGAACTTGTGGTCAATCGTCAAGAGGCGGGTGGACAAACAAAAACCCACTAATTCTGACAAACTCCAAGAAGTGATTATGAAAGAATGGGTTGCTATCAGTCAGGATTTGGCCCAGAAGTTGATTGAGATGATGCCCAGTCGAATTGCAGAGGTCCTGAAAAAGAAGGGCTAACACTGCAAATACTGACTCTTTGCATAAATGTCATGTAATTGTCGATAAAAGCCTTTGAAACGTATGAAGTGCTTGTAATTTTATTTCAGTACATCAAAGAAACAACTGAGACAAAGATCTAAAAGCAGTTTAGCAGCAAACTTTTTGAAAACTAATATTTATGTAATTCTCAAAACTTTTGGCCACGACTGTATACACGATTTCCAATGGACACATACTCCCCAGAATACTGATTGCCCTGTTGGTTACAGTGTTTCCTTCCTTTTCAATTGGATTTTTATTAAATATTTATTTGTGAAAAAGGCTTTGTCTTCTAAAATATGTGTATTTTACACAATTACTTTTAATCCACTTTCAAATTATTTAAAATTTCATAAATATGAATTAAAATAAATAAAATTATATCGGCCATCTGCTACACTGATTTCCAAGATACAAGCATCAACATTGACTGTCAAAAAACGAATAACGGTCGACCACTACTGATGTCAACTACATCCCAAGATCAAATCTTTGGTGGGATTATCCACCATATTGTAGGGTTGTACTGTTCCTGATTTCCTATAAATCCATCTAGGATTCCAATTCTAAGCATATTAGCATTGGGAGCCGTTATGTCTACACAAATTAAATGTATTCATTCTAGTTGAACCATCTGGTCTCTGCAGGTCCTCTACGGAATTTACATTACTTATAAAAATGAAAATACAAGGGTCTCAGATCTAGCTCTGCATGATGAGGGCTGTTAGCATGACTTTATGTGGTATCACAATTTTAAGCCCTTTAGGATCACAACAGGTAATCGGATAATCTGTGAAATCCAGCCATTATCATTATACCAACACTTGTTCATTATCTTTATTGCATATAGTCTGTGCAGTCTGTGTTCGCTTGAAGGGCATCATTTCATACATACAAACGAGTCTAGCATATCACAGAGAAAGGAAACCCAGGCAATGCTAATTCCTCTTCCATCTAGAAGCTGCATCCCAATTAGAATACTACGCACTACAAGTATGTACTTGACAAAGTCAACACTTTTGAGTGTGTGGTAATAAAACATGCTAGTTTGAGACACCTGATAATAGACGCTCTCGTCATGTATCATTTGAATTTACTCATCCTATTGTCATTCCAAAGCCCTTTTTTTTGAGCATTACAAAAGAATATATTTTGAATTGTTTCAACTTTCTTTTTTGTCCATATACAAAATAACATTGGACCCCATTGACTTATTTTATATTAAAAAATATATATATTTTTACTGATAAAAATAAAAATAATTATAAAGCTTTGGAATGACATGAGGGTGAGAACTTCTCTTCAAATTCATTATGCATGATATATATGTAACTTTTCCACATTTAAAAACTACTTTGGAGCTTCACCCTGAAATTGCTTATCACTTTTCGGCTGAAGAAAAAAAAAATCAAAAGAGAACAGTTAAAAACATCCATTGTGCTAGGGATTGTGGGAAATATCAGCCTATAAAACATATACGCGAACATTTTGAATCCTGGAACCTACATTCTCAGTGTACTATGATTTGCTCCACAATAATTCTCATCTCACATACTTTTAAAAAGGACAAAGGGTGCTCTGCCGCCCACTCCCCATGAAAGGAATGATTGACAGCTGATTCCTCAGCTGCAGAACAGTAGAGCTGCTGACACAGCGATGCATTTCATTAAACTCCGCTCTGTTATCAAGAAAAGTAATTTACCTATCGTCTGCTCTGCCATCCTATAGTCTGTCAAAAGACCTGATGTGAGTGAGAAAGAAGAGATGAGAGAAAGAAGAGAATGAGAGACCCTGACATTTGAATAAGACATCCTTCCTGCACCTGAATAACAATAAGGAGAGATTATAGACTATTACATCTGACGGGGACACAACCTTTGGCCTAAATTGGCTGGCAGTGAAGACGAGGCAAACAGAACTGGACATTAGAGCTGAAACAACGAATCGATTTTATCGATTAAAATCGATTATTAAAATAGTTGTCAACTAATTTAGTCATCGATTCGTTGCTAAATAATTTATTTGCCGTAAGCGGCTTATTTCGTGCATATTTCAGATCTGCGGTGACCAAAGTGTGGCAGTAATGAGCCACCGGAGGATTTACTCAGCCAGTACAACAGGAGAAGTAGCGAATAGCCAATAGCTGGCCTCGTTTTATGTCACGTGCTTCCCGAACGGCGTCTCTGCAGCATTCAGCAGGATGTGGGAGTACTTTATTTTGAGCCTTCAAAAAAGAAGATTAACCTGTAAACTCTGCACTACTGAACTGTTTAAGGGGACGTTCACATATCGCGTCTTTTGCGCGCTCATGTTCGTTATTTCCAATGTAGGCGCGCAGTACGCGCACTCATAATGGAAGCGACGCGGTCGCGACGCACCCGTTTTTCCAGGCTCGTGCACACCGCATCGAGTTAAAAACATTTCAACTTTTCAGAATGCAGCAAGCGCACCGCGGGTCATGTGACAAGAACTAAATAATCAGCTTCATCCTTTCCCGTAACAACGTTAAAAGCTCAGCCAAGATGAAGGAACAGCTGATCATAGCTGTATATGGATTCCCATTTTGAAATAAATTTAGTAGCAGAGCTACTGCAAGCAATTTTTAGAGCTGCAAATCCATTTATCCTTTGCTGAAATTTCCGTGTCTTCAAGGAGAGAGCACGTCATGGTTGCTTAGCAAAGGCAGATGCCTCAGGGGCGCTTCTGCACGAGCGCTTTGGAAAGGAGGAGAAAGCGGTGCGCACAGTCTATGGGTGCGCCTAGCGTTTTAGGCGCGATATGTGAACGGCCCCTAAGCCTTTTATTTGTGCAGATTCTCCAGTACAATGTTGTTTGCAAATGTTTATTTGTAAAAGCTGATAACATTGCTTTTTAACAGTTAACATTTAAAGCTTTACAAACATGTTCTGTGATCAGTTTGTCGTTTACCAGTTCATAATTCAGTCGTGCAGCCTAATTATGACTGAATGAGAGAGGTAAATGTTTAAAGATATTTGAAATGCACTTTTTTTTTCTAAGTATTCACTGCTCTTTTTCACACAGCAGGTTTTTTGTGTGTCCATTTTTTCTGGACAACCTTCTGATGGATTTTACTTTAAATTGTGAGTTCCATTCAGGTTTCATGCCATTGGCACTTTATTCGAAGGATTGTTTACAATTTCACAGCATAAGCTATAAAGCTGTTTCCCAGTAAATAATAAAATACAACGCACTGCAATCTTATTCTGTTTTATCCTTATTCTTCGTGAAAATATGTTCTGAAAGATTCCTTAATAAGCTTCGTTCGGGATGTTAAACTACTTTAGGAGCTCTAAGGACTGCCATGGTGAAAACATTATTTGAAATCTTGTGAAATTTGCTAGAGTATGGGTCAGTGTTTTGATTGCAGAAGAGTTTGACAAGGGATCACTAACACATAATAAAACAACTCCAGGTATATTTGTGATGAGGATATGACAATGCAAAATTATTAAAATCTCTTAAAAATCTATGCTGAATGATAAAGACCCTTTATTAATAATTTACTTTGGGGGAAAAATGGAAAAAACTAAAATATAAGTACATAAACCGATTAATCGATTAATCGTAAAAATAAATCGACAGCTTAATCGATTATCAAAATAATCGATAGTTGCATCCCTACTGGACATAAAAATAAATGGTTCAAAAGACGGACCACAGTGAAAAAAAAATGTAATCTGCAAAATCTGCAAATGAAATCTACAAATGCTTCAGGAGTTTGAAAAAAATATCACATGGTAAAATTAATAAACATTTAAAATCCTGCACTATTTCTAGGTTACTACTGAAATAAGTAAATTTTTGTACAGGACAGGATCATCTGAAATCTCAAGTATTCATTTAACGATGTTTATTTAATAATTTACTTATTACTAATTTACTGATTGATTAATTATAAATAGCTATAATATTATATAAGATGCCATGAACACCACCCTCTGCTCAGCCTCAGTAATAGGACAGTGACATGTGGAAGGATATGCCTGGCTTTGCAGATATACAGAGTTTGACCTGGGTCATGATTTTTTATTTAATTTTCTTCATTTTCTTTATTATTTTACTAGGTAAGGTTTGGCCTCCAGCTTAATGCACATAAAGCTGTAGTTCAGAGTCAAATGACTTTTTTGTGATAAAGCCACAGTGTTTGTGACCCAACAACATGTATAAAGCCATTTCATCAACAGCACCAAAAAAATATTTCAACTGCCATGATATTAAATCACCTAATTCCTCTCTCTGATAAGTCTGAATATTCACCATCTTGGCAGAAGAACAGACAGAGACATAATGGATGTTTAACTGGGTTTATTTCATCCTGATTTGCTCTCATTACAGTACTGCGTCTGTCAGTCAGGAGCTGGAGTGGAAGTAAAGGGTCAGGAAGACAGAGTGTCACTTGGTGTGGTTTTAAACGCAGAACAGCTTTCTAAAAGACAGCCTGACAATCCATGACACCTGCTGCCCAAGACGTTGAGATCGCCTCTATTATCCAGCTCAAATACACTCCTCCAGTCGCTCCCTTTTTTTCACCACAAAAAGCTATCCAAACCCCCCCCCACTCAAACAGAATCGCTGTATGTTCACACACACGTACGTTACTCTGATTTAATTCAAAGTAAGCACATACACATTCACATACAGTTATAATCTGTCTCACAGGGACATCCAGGCCCACCTACTGTAGTTGAAAAATAAAAAAATAAAAAATAAAAAGACAGTTCTAACCTATATATTTATATACACACACACACACATATATATATATAATTTAAGCTTGACAGTCATGTAAGAAATCAGATTAGCACAAACTATACAAATTCATTGCACCCCCCACCAAATGTATATCCAATAAATAAACAAATAAAAACAAGTACATAAAAATAAAAACAATACGTAATAAAAATATATAAAACCAAAAAATAAACAAATAAATAAACATAAAAAACAGTAGCATTCCAAGATGTTACCTTCCAAAGCAAACAAACAAACAAATCTATTTGCATTATTGAATGGTTACTCATTTATTTTAGGCAGGCCACATGAACACTTAAGAATTACCAGCAGAGTATCAGGTAGTTGAAGGTCAGGGCCTTCTTAAAGTTGAGAGGATGATCCCTCAGTATGACTCAAAGCTCAGGTGGTCTGTGTGTAAGCAAGATGATCTGACAGCACAGCTGATCAAAGCTCAAAGCCTAATCTCAAGAGGCCAAAGTGCAGCAGTGTCTTTCTGAAACTCCTCAGCAACGCCTCACTACACAGACACTACTAGCTGGGTCACTCAACGAAATTAACTCTACTTGGCACTAAAGACGGACAAATCCTGTGTTTTAAGGTAAGTCGAGCACCTTGATGAAGATCAGTCCAATGGATCCCGGTCTAAGATGGCTATGAGATCATCTGCCTTGTTTAATTCTGCACGCTAAGTCCAACCAGATGCCGTCCACAAGCTTCTTACACACCTGTGCACCAATCCACAATCCATTCAAACCATTCTGCTGTTAAAATACTAATCTAGCCCGAAGGTTAATGGCTTTGATAAGAGCGAACAGGGAATATCCAATATTCAAGTCAACAGTACTACTCAGGACCCCTGTGGAAGAAAGTGTCCACTTCATGCCAATACAAACATATCGCGCTTCCCGCACCATGAGAGCAATGTTTTTCCCGCTCAACCGCTTTCTCTTTGAGATGGTTTCCACGCTCTCTCTCAATTTCTATCCGCCTCCCAGATGACAGCAGTCTGATCATTCACCCTCTTGTTGAACTGCTCTTGGGTGCTGGGCTGGTTTTATAGCAGTCATGGTTGAAAGGCTTTTATACACTGAGTGAGATAGCACTAAGGTGCAGTCATCAGGGGCTTAGGAGACCGAGGGAGATGTGTCCATCAACAAGAACCAAATCAGGCCCACACATACACAAACACACTTGGGCGCTTGTTTGGTCCCCTTCTATACAAACCATGAGAGTATCCAAAAATATGCTTGCAAAAACCTTTCAAAGGATTCCAGTAAACAAAGCAGAGCCACAGAGAGCTCTCAGCATCATGAGGATATAGAAACAAATAAAGCATCCTAGCTCAAAC
>NC_081784.1:17978664-18053664 GCF_963082965.1 Carassius carassius
TTATAATTCCCTCCTGTGCAATCATCGTTGAAAGGTGTTGGGCATAATTTGGTTGGATTAGGAGATCAGCTGCTTATTGTGGGTTTTACCCATGGGCCTTGTCTGATGAAATGCTTTGTCTCCTGTCCAGTGACTGCCAGCTATTGTTGCACCTTTGTCGGGGTCGTTTAGAGAGACGTCAGCAGGGGAGGCTTTAAAATTTGCAAAACATTTTTACAGATTTCCTCACCGTTACATTATTTCATTCATTTGAGGCTGTTAATACATGGGGAATTATCCCCCTGCTTCAACCTAGAGCAGGTGAATTATTTCATCAGAAAAAATTAATAAGAATTTTGTTCCCTCTTTTAAATGAAGGTATAAACCACAATATGTACAGGAATAAAGGTGTTCAGCATGAAACTGTACAAAGCATCTGTTCTCAAGTCAAAGATCACCAACACTTAAATTCATTCAAACATGCTAAGGGTGATCGATCGTGATGCATCAATCTGACAATTACATTTCAATACACTGATTACAGAATTTAATAATCATCTACTGTGTTTTGAATCTCTGACACTACACTTTTAGGGAATTATAAATTATAAACATTTTATAAATAAATAAGTGTGAGTGAACTTTGGCATCACAATATTATAACCGAATGGATTTTCATTTTGAGATCTGATACATTTAATTTAGTTACTCATTATTAATTTGCTTATAGATCACAGGTTAAAGTGACTACAAGTAAAAAGAAAATAGGGAAAATTAGCATAAACAATTACATTTCCAGTATCAGTCAGTACATAGTTAATATTTACTAATACCAATAATTTGAGAAAAAAAAAATATCAGGTGATAACTGATATGATAAATTGTGCATCCAAAATAACACCGAAAATATCATGCATTTATTTAAGAACCAAAATCCACTTTTTGATCCAAGATGCAATACTTGATCAAACGTCTGTAAACACAGCAAAATAAAGTTTTATTTTAATAATTCCAATAACCGTAATAATATTTTTAAATGACCAATACAAAAAAAGGTATAACCCTTTATTTAAAATACTGTACAAGGTTATACATGCGCACACACGCACACCACTGTAATTAGTGAACCTCCTGACTTCCTTATCCTGCTGACTTCCCAGCATCCCACCTACTGAAGTATTGCTCCAGAGAAGTCCTCTCCTCCCTGGTTTCGCCGTACAGGGAGGGGAAGCTGTTGTTGAATGCTGGGTAACCCAGATAATGGGACTACCAGGAGAGGCAGCATCTGGTCAAATATTAACCCCCTACTGAGGAACGTCTGTCTAGACACAACACCAGCCAGCTAACTTTATGTGAAAGAGATGTATATGGATCATCCATGTTAAAGTTAAATGCTAACATTTTGGTTATAAAACCCACAGCAGGAAACTATGCTGATTTTTATACTTAAGCATGAAAGTAGTCTCTGAAAGGCACAAGCACTAGCTCTTTTTCTTTTTTAAGCACAACAGCTTGTAAAAGATGCTAAGGACTCTTTCTTTCTATTCAAAACTGAGTCCTCTTACACTATTAACACACACAAGCAAATTTGTGTTCATTCAGTTGTTATCTAATTGACTGTACTTAGTACTAACAAAGACACCAGCTGGTATGGGCTGGTGCTCCGGGCAGGTGTCTAACACCCTCTAACACTCAGGTTCACTCATACACAGTAGCGGGACACCAGGAAAGGTGGGGTATTAAATTAATGACACCTTTCTGAGGGTGACTAAAATTGGTAGTTCGAAAAATCTAGTTACAAACTAAAACAGAAGTGTCAACAAATCAGATGTCTTTAAAGCTGAATTGTACCTCTGATTATAATTAATTGCATTTATATAGCACTTTTCAGCTTTTCTAAGCACTCAAAGTGCTCTGGGGGCATCTCCTCGTCCACCACCAGTGTGCAGCATCCACCTGGAAGATGTGACGGCAGTCATAGTGCGCCAGAACGGCCACCACATACCAGCTTACTGGTGGAGAGGAGACAGAGTAATGAAGCCAATCAGTTGATATGGGGACTGTGAGAAGGCAATGATGGTCAGTGGTCAATGGGGGAATTTGGCCAGGATGCCGTGGTCACACTCTTTTCGAAAAAAAAAAAAGTCATTCTTGGATTTTTAATGACCACAGAGAGGCAGGACCTTGGTTTAACGTCAGAAGGACGGTGCTTTTTGTAAGAATAGTGTCCCCATCACTACACTGGGGCGTTACGACCCACACAGACCACAGGGTGAGGTCTCCCATCCAGGTTCTGACCAGGCTAAGCTTCAGTGGGCAACCAGTCTGCTGGATGAGTTACAGTGGTTGATTAATCGACTAGCTAAGCAACAACCGACTAGTTAAATAGGGACATTTAGAAATGCACCATTACATACCCAATATCAATTGATATACATCAAAAGGTTAGGGTTGCAGTGTTTATATATATATATATATATATATATATATATATATATATATATATATATATATATATATATATATATATATATATATATATATATATATATATATATATATATATATATATATTTATTTATTTATTTATTTTTTAAAGGCAGTGTCTTATAATGATCAAAAATACAGTAAAACAGTAATATTTTTTTTAAGATTAAAATTACTTTTCCATTTGAATATATTTTAAAATGTAATTTATTCCTGTGATGGCAAAGCTGAATTTTCAGCAGTCATAACTCCAGTCTTCAGTGTCAGATGATCCTTTAAATCATTCTAATATGCAGATTTGCTGCTCAAGACATATTTCTTATTATAACATAAAAAACTTTGATGTGCTGCTTAATATTTTTAGTGGAAACTGATTTTTCAGGATTCTCTGACAAAAAAGTAAAAAACTTTATCTAACCTTTATTTAAAATATTTGAAACATTTGTATTACTTTTGATCAATTAAATGCATATTTGCTGAGTAAAAAAAAAAAAAAAAAGTTTGAATGGGAGAGTAAAAAATATACAAACCATTAAATATACAAACAACAAACTATAAAAAACCAGTAAATATACAAACCATTTAGTATAATAATTTTATGACTTTGTATATTATTTTGTATACTTGTACACCATACAGTCATATCACCATTTGTGGCAACACAAAACATAAAATAATATGAATATAACATGTTTATTGCTGGAGGACACATTTGCAAAGTGGATTCAGTGTTGAGGCTGAAGTGTGTTTGCTGGTGAGTGGATGAGGGTGGATGAGACTGTGTAAGTGTGTGTTTGTCAGGGTTTTGATGATGTGTAGGATCTGGTACAATTGAAAAATGTTACAGATTCCTCCTACTTGATTAAAAGTAGGCCCACTAGTGTTTATGTCACAACACTCTGCATGATGTGCTGGTGGAGGACAGGATCCATATTCAGTTATACACCGGAAAGTACAGGAAACAAGCTTGTATTAAATATGGAATTGTTTGAATCAACAGATATACAAGCTATAACTACTTTTTGCAATCACTGGTCACAGACACCTCATTTAGACTCATTCAGATCCAAGTCAGTGCCAAAACCACCAATTATAGCACATTCTAATCCATCACAAGGATAAACACATTGACGCACAGTTTTCTACAATCACACATCATTGATGACTATTTTGTGTTAAGAAAAAAACATAGGGGAGGTACTGCATCTTTATACACATGGCACAGTGTGTGAGAACAGAGAGCAGAGAACACACTCACCCCAGCCTACTGTGTACTGCCCAAGAGAGCCAATCATGAATGCATTGAAAAGTCCCCTCACTGCAATTATTCAGCAAGCAATGATGATACAGAACAAGGTGGAGGGAAAGAGAGAGGGGGCAGAGAGGAGAGGATTACCTTGCAGGACACACACACAATCCTAAAACGGTAGCACTCTAAAAGTCCACAGTCATGACTAATTCAAAGCTCTCCCCTCCTATTGCTATCTGAGATCTGTTTTCCAAAAACAGAGTTGCTGAAGGGGTAAATCAGTCTGACTGGCACACAAACTAAGGCTTTGTTCCAAATCCTAGTGTGTTGCATTGCTGCCTACCACCTAGGCAGCATCAACCTTTTAAGTGATTCAATTTAACAACCCAGGCTCATTGGAAAAACGTGCATATGGCAATAATTAAGGAAAAATATATTATGTTGCTTCTTGCAAATTTTGTGACACTTTCAAAAGTGAGTCGTGCTAAAAGCACATTCGGTTTAATCCAAAACAGATGAATGTGAATCTGGGAAAGTTTTATTACGATCGTCGTTGTGCATATATCCTGCCAGTTCAGAAATTAAATGTCCGGTAAGTGGCTAAAAGATTAATGTTATATATCTTTTGAAAATAACAATGTACAACCAAGAGTAAACAAAACCCTAAGCCTAGAGTTAAGTAAAGCAAACATGAGATAATAACACATTTGCTCTAGCAGCCATACCATACACAATAAAAAAATAGTTGCATTTCAAACAGTTTAAGTTCAAACAGTTAAGACATGATTAAACCAATTATTTTACAATAATCAATTCTGGGCTGAAAATATTCACTTATTTGAACAACCTCAATTTGATTTAAGATGTGATCAATGTATCAGAAAATACAGCAAGTGCATGAAAGCAATGTTAACACTATTGTTTAATTTGTACAGTTGTAATTAATGTTTTATGAGATCTATAACTTATTGCTTTTTAATGTGATATGTTGTTTGTATTGTATTCTAGCATTTATTTAATAAAAAGCTGTTCTGACACTGAAATATTATGCATACTCATACAGCAGGCTTGTGCGCTCCCATTTACATTATGAAATATGTGTCAGAACAACATGACAACTTTTTTTCTTTGTTTCATCATACCCAGTTAATAACTGTAAACTGGTTGATATGTTTTGATGAAACATCCGTGATTAATTGTATGCCAGTAAATCACAACAATCCTGTGCTATGAGTTCTGCCATGCTTACAGGTTACAGCGGAAGTTATTTTACTCTACTATTCGAAACTTCTGCTTTTTGAAAGTGTAAGTGTGGAAAAAGGTCTATAGCTGACATTTACTGTCATTGTCACAATGCTTTCTGGGATTGGTTGTCATACGATCTATCAAAAAAAAAAAAAAAACGGCAGCATAATGTTGCTGCCTACCTATTGTGTCAGATTTTTGCATATGATGCCTTAAAAGGCTATATCTAGGTAAGATGCACTCTAGGTTTTGAGAGAGATCTTGTGCACATGTGTGCATGTGTGAGAGAAGCTCAGTATGTCCACAAGTGTGTGTGGGTGAGCATGTGTGGGTGCCAAGCTCTGTTACTTTGTCCAATCAAAGTCAACTGTTATATGACCACTAGTTCCCTACACCAAACCTGGAAAAGGCACACGGAACACGATAAAACCCAGACTGAACAGAGAGTCAGTATGATTGTACTTAGCCATGAGACACCTCATGCACGTGCACAGACACAAACACAAAAGCAGGGAGAGGTGTGTGACCTGTGTGACATGGGTAGCAATCTGTGGTTGTTAATAGGAAGTGACATCTGCACGACCCATGGCATGTTTAGTTCACTGCAGTCCTTCCTATCCGGCCAGCCAAACACAGGGCAGTCGGTTCTAGCTTTAAGGCAAGTGTTTGTGTGTGTGTGTGTCCTGAAACTAACCACACTGAAAGCTGCACTCAGACAAGAAAATAACTGAAAATTGCTTGGAGAGAACTGAAAAAGACTAGGGGAAGACGTTTGGCATTTGAAGACGCTCGCAAAGAGTCGGCACGTAGCACAGCTTTACACACTATCGCTGAAAAACCCCAAGATGATGACCGAGTATGTTTGCTGCAAGTGTGGGAGTGTCCATTGAACCTTTTCATGCTTGTATTCTGCTGTATGTTTTGTTATACTATGCAGGCGTCTCTTACCACCTGAGCTGGTTTAGTGCTCAAAGGAAATGTCAAAAGGGCTAGTATATTGAGAAGGCGTCTGACCTTCATGTCTGTTTGAAACTTAGTGACCCAGACTTGTCATTGAGTCCATCAAACCATACTGAAGCAACAACTAAAATGACACCTCCAATGTCAGAAAACAAGACACAGAAATGGTTTAAGTTGGCAGTGCAGAGGAGGATAACAAAAAGTTAAGAGGAAGAAAAGGAGTTTGAAAAGGAACCTTGAAGAACAGTTTACTCAAAAATTTAAATGTTAAAGCAAACTATGTTATTATTTGGTAGACATTCTTTCTTCACTTTAAAGGTGCCATGTGCAAAAATTGAGGTAAAAATATCCAAAAAATGACCTACACGCATCAAAAGAATGAGAAGAAATAAGGGCGATGATGTCATTAAAAAAAATGTCAAGTTATAGTGCTGCAGAGATATCAACCTTAAACGCACAGTATGGAATTTTTGGCCATCAGGGGTCATCAATCAAAATAATAACATAAGACCTACTTTTATGACGTCGGGAAAGAGCCTAGGCTCATGGGAGTTGTTGTTCATTGGAACACGCGCTCTGTCGCTCCCCACATTCCTCACTCATTTTAACGGAGGCCGGCGACACACTGGATGCGTGGCGCAAGCGTCTCAGCTGCGTGGCGTGTCAGTTTTTAATTCGGCTCCCATGTTAATAGGTTAGAGCTTGCAGACTGCCTGTGTGAGCCGCGCGTCTCAGGCGCGGCTCGAGCCGCGCGGAAAACGCGTGCTTGCTAGAAATAGAACCGACGCCTATTTTTCACGCGACACGCACGCGTGTTGGAAGCGTTTCCAGGCAAAATATAATAGGAAAATATGTTTATATGTAATTTTGTACACAAATACATATTAATTCATGACATTTTGATGTTTGAAGTCTATAGGTTGACATAAATTCAGATATAAATGTAATTTTAAAAATAAATAAATAATTATCGATTTTCAAATATTGCACCTGTCAAACATCGTCTATTTTGCCGTCAATACTGTTGACGGTGTCCTTTATCAGTAGGCTTTGTATTTATGTTCAACATGAAGTATAGATATTGTTGTCATGAAGACAAGAGCCTGGTCTGTCAGCGGTCTCCCTCTATGTCACCTACAGCAGCAGCAGCCTAGTATTTTGACAATCACGTCTTTTCGAACGGAGAGATATATGAATTATCAGACCCCTATCAAATCAATATTCCATCTAGCTAGTAGTAATATATGTATAAAACACAATATATGTTAAAAAAAGCTACTTTATCCAGCTAGATATAGAACACATGTAGATTTACATTATACTCTACATGAGAGCTAGTCCGTCTGCGTTTTACACAAGACATCATCGTTTCACAAAATATACGGATAGATACAGTTAGCTGAATGGATGCATACCTGTTTATTAGAATGCAAACATCTCTCTGTAGTTTCAGCTTGTCATGCAGCTCTCTCTATCTTGGAAATGCAACTCCAATATTTACCCGTGTCTTGTTTGTTCTCTTGTCCCAAAACTTTCTCAGGTCATTTATTTCACCCGTACGTTTGCGCTTCACAGAACGTGCAGGCAAAGCATAATCATGATCCATAACTAAGTTATTGATTTAAGTATAAATACGAATATAAACAATATAAATATAAAATATAATAGTCTCGATCAAGACTAGCTACTACTTTTTCTTCTTCGTCTCGTCTTTGCTTCTGTTCACCTTTGTATTTGGCGGTTCCGCAGGAAGTTAGATAAACTAGAGGGGTCAAAGTTTATATGACGCCATAGACGGCGACAAAACGGAAATAAAAAAACGTGCCGTGTCTTCTAATTAAACTATAATTTTCTCCGGATTTTAAAGTTCGTGGAAACTGTCGGGATAATGTAAGTACACAACTAAAAAATATATATAACATAGATATAGTGATATCTGCTATTTTTAAAGCAGAAAAATTACATATTGTGCCTTTAATTAGCATTAGCATTACTAGCCCCGGCCCGACAGGTGTCGTAATACCAGTTTTGGCCATGGGAGGCGGTATGCGGGCAACATAACCACCAGCCAACCTGCAATACACGAATAACTCGCACGGCTTGTGGGCGTAATCTAACCTGATGTCAATCGTGTGGAAAGTACAGCCCACTAACGTTACTTCATTTCAGTTCAGGGAAGAGAGCGGAAGGATGACTGAAGAGACCACCACCCGCTACAGGGAAACAACCGCGCTCGGAATCACAAATCAAATCCGATAAGAAAAGGAGCCGAACCAGAGTAAACATCGGCACTGCTTTCAATCGCTGGAGACAACTGATGGACCTGAAAGAAATGAGGTTCGACACCGAACTTGCAACATTTCTTTTGGATTGGTAAGTTAGATGCTGTTAGTATTTCGCTAGAAGTTTGTTTTATATGTTTGTGTATTTTTTTTCGGGAAGTTATAAC
Source organism: Carassius carassius (assembly GCF_963082965.1). NCBI lineage: Eukaryota > Metazoa > Chordata > Actinopteri > Cypriniformes > Cyprinidae > Carassius > Carassius carassius. The sequence goes on from NC_081784.1 coordinate 17,987,034, forward strand.
ATAGAAATGTATCGAAGGATGTTCGATAAACGTGCTAATGTTAGCGATGGCTAACCGTAGCTGCGTTTGATAATTAGCTAGCTATAACTTACCCATTTTTTTATATCATAGCTAACCTGCTTTGTCTAGTCTGTTGGTCTCCATGTCCTCTTTGCTTTGTGGTTTTTCTGTACGTGAGAAAATTGATGTGTGGCATGAAAGCGTGTGAAAAGAGTCAATTGCGTGTGTCTCACGGTGAATGCTTGAGAGTTGGCAGCTCTGGTTACATTGGTTGGCGCTAGCTGATGTTGACCAATGATGTTGACAGAATGCTGTCTGTCAAAAAATTAATTTAATTCAAATAATGTGTATATACAACTCAAAATGTAATATGAACAAAACGAATATGAACATATTCACTGGTAAAGGTGAAGGGGAGTAGCTTGAAGATGTCATGTTTCAAAATCACTTGACGTCACCCAACGTTCTTCTGGAGGCAAAACATCCTCTTATAGCAGCGGTTCTCATTTCCAGTCCTCGCGCCCCACTGCTCTGCATATTTTGCACGTTTCTCTTTGTTAACACACCTGATTCAGATAATCAGCTTGTTAGAAATGAACTCCGTGCATGAACTGTGTTCCAATTGTTCATTGCTCCCTACTCCCTGAGCAGGGGAAATCTGTTGAAGTTTACCTCACATCGAAACATTCATTCACTGATTTGTGCTGTGCAGCGTCTTTAAACATGGACAACTGTGACATCATATACCTCTGTAAATCGATACAATTTAAATTCACGTCTTGCACACTTCAATGCACTTTGATTGGAACATATAGCTACGTTCGCTTTGAACTGGAATCATGGCTGAATATCCTGTGATGTCCACTTCGCAGGGCACTTATGTTCGAATAGAACAAATGTCTGAAGCGCTAAGAGAAACGTTCAAAATGTGCAGAGCAGTGGGGCGCGAGGACTGCAATTGAGAACCGCTGTCTTATAGGCTTCGGCTATGCTCTAGGGTTGTTGTGAAGGTAGGGGCGGAGCATAGAGACTATGCCGTTTCTCGTTTGTTACTCTAGAGTAGACCAATTCACTTTATTGAGGCATACTGTGGAGTATGACTTGATTTTTTTGCCAGACATGACAGATGGCACCTTTAATACAGCGTTCAATTTGAGTAAATTGGTGTTTGAAAAAAACATATGTGAATGAGCCATAAATGTATCATAAAGGTTCATTTAAATGTTTAATGTGCTATTTTTCAAGTGTGTGTGTGAGGAACAGACCGAAACTGAAATTGTTGATTCTTTTGATTCAGATCAGACAAATCAGGGATAGATAATGAAGAATACAATATATATATATTTATTTTTTAAAAAAAAGTATATTAACAACTTACGGTTTTTAGCATTCCCCATTTATTGTAAATGTGTTGAAAAGACTGAACAGTTAACAGTTAAAACTGTTACCACAGAATAAAAAAAGTTGTACAAGTTTGGTACGACATGAGGGTGAGCAACTTTCATTTTAGAGTGAAGTAATCCTTTAGAACAAGTAGAAATCACTGCCAGCCTTCAGCGCTGACAGTACACTGAATGAACACAAACAGCAAGAGCTAATCCTACTATGGCTAGAGCCTGCTTACTGATGTCTGCCTTTCAGCAAATCAATTAGGTTTACGGAGTTACCTCAAGTCATGTAATTAATATGCAGAAGAAAAGCCCTTTCAGATCACTTCTACAACCCTAACACATTAAAGGCTAAACGAGACAGTATTTAACACACTTTCACCATTTTATGGACTTCAGGTGAATATTGTATATTACCACACTTCATGAATGTTGTACCGTGTCCTAACCAGGTGTGACGGGTCAGGTTTCCAAAGACACGTCGTTCCTGATCCCTGGTTTCCGAGTTATGTCCATTAAATAAATGGAACTTATTACTTCTAGATGAACTGATTTTCAGCCACTTCTGCAAAACTGCTTATAGAGAGTGTTGTTCCCTTATTTTCCATGCTGGTCAATAATTGTTGTATCATGCACTACTGTTCAAAAGTATGGAGTATGTGAGTTTTTTTTTTTTGTGTGTTTCTTATTTCTATTGAGAAATATTATTACAGTTTAAAATATGTTTTATCACATCGATGAATTACATTTTGCATCTCATTCATCCTGTTTATTGATGAATAGAAAGTAACTGAAATTGGAACTATTTTGTAAGATTACAAATTTCTTCACTGTCACTTTTGATCAATTTCATTCATCCTTGTGGGAAAAAAAAAAAAAATTGTTTTTATTACAATTATTATTACAATTTTAATAAACTTAATAAAAAGCGATTTCCAGTCATCAGTTTCACATGAAATCCTTAGAATGCCGATTTGCTGCTCAAGAAACAATTTTTACTATTTTTTATGTTATTTAAAATGTATGTTATGTTATTTAAAATTAAAACCCTAAATGGTGCATAAAAAGAGAAACACTATGTTTAGTCACTTTACCTATTAGTAAGACGATGTTTTACTATATAAACTATATAAAGCTTTTGACCAGAATATACCGCATAAGACGAGACATTATGTCACAAATGGAAAATCAAGGTCCACACAGTCCTCTGATTTTGGTTGGTTCATGCTGCAGAAACAAAACGTGGGCTCTGATCCCCTCTAGCCCTCATCTGTACTTTCTAGAGTCTAACACAGAGAGGCTGGTCTCATCAGCAGTTGAAAAGGCCACCACAGGTGATATTTTAGCACTCAGGAGAGATAATAAAAGCAAAATCAAATCATTTGATTAAAGTTGAACTAGGAGTGCAGGACCCCTGCCTCTGTTAAAGACTGAAGCCCTTCTATCAGGAAATCAGACGGTCAATCAGAATAATTTGGCTGCTGTGATGATGACATCCCCAGCCTAAACATACCCCCAACTGTGTGTGTGTGATCAACAGTGAATAGAGAGGTGAGAATGCTTTCCACAAAACTGATATGCAAACACACACACACTCTTGGTGCTAAATGTTGAGGAGGAGGGAGTGTGTTTGTGTGAATTGTGATTTCGAGTCTGAGTCGTTGAGGGCACCAAATGTGCGTGATCCACAAATACAATCTGAATTCCAGGGTGCAAATAGTGCAACCGCCTGTGAGAGGGAACACAAACATTCAACCCCACACAGAGACAAAGCCACAGTTGTGCCTGAGGATACTTCAGTTACATAAATAAATCTGGCTTGTGTGTAGTGCCAACAGGTGCATGCAAACAGTTACACTTAGGTTCGGAAGGGAATACTAAGGGAATGCTCTGCTTTCTGACCACTGCACATCATTACATTGTATGCAGATAGTACGTGTAACAGTATGTAGCATGGAGAGACATACAGTATGCTTCATACAGTAGTTTTCTACACTGCTGTCACATGATATCAATTGCATGCTTAATTCAGCAGTGATGTTATAACAAAAAATTAAAATATTAATCATTTTAATAACATTTCCTTTTTTAATCCAGTTTGTGTAAAAATTGACAGTCCAATTAAATAATGAAACAAGAAAGGGATGTTAAAATTCTAGGTTAATATTATGTCTAATTAATAGGTCTCAATGAAGTTTTACAAGTAAAAAACTAATTAAATAATAAGTACTGTATCTCACATTTCTGAATGAAACATGTCCATGGCAATATGACAAGAAAATAATAAGGATAAGACAATATTAATAGAATTTTTTTTTTTTTGATTCCATTTTGATTTTAAAGTATTTTCTGAAATATAATTTTGTGCCATATTTACGTGTCATATTTACAAGTGGGAAACAAATTGCCAAGGAGTTTAGGCTACTTATGTTTCCAATTTCTCAATGCAGGACTTCTCAGATCAGCTATATTTAAACCTTCAAGAAATCTTTTTATTAAAATATATTTTGAATATATATATATATATATATATATATATATATATATATATAGAATATATATATATATATATATATATATATATATATATATATATACACACACACATATACACACACATATACACACACACATATACACTTTTTTATTATTATTAATATAATTGTATTTTAATCTAATTTTATTACAGTAAAAAATGGAACTGTATACTAGGGATGGGATGGTATGAAAATTTAATATCACGATTATAGTGACTAAAATTATCACGATTATCAATATTATCACGGTTTTGTTGAAACGAGATGAAAGTGTTCAAAAATAGTTGATGCTCACACTGAAAACATTTCAGCAAGTTTTATATTTAATAATCAACAAAAAACTAATATAACAAGCAACTCTATGCACTTAATTTAAAGAAAGATTAAATTCTGTGGCATTTCCTTCCTTACAATGAAAAGTGTAGAAGCATAGAAAAGCATAGAAAAGTCACTGACTTTCGCCGTTCCTTCTCAAAAAAAAACAAAAAAACATTGTGCGCTGCGCTTGCGTCAGACTGTTGCTGGCTGGACATGATTTAATAGTGAGTTATTAAAACCGCGATAATCAAACACGGTTTTAATGATAATTCATTTTTAAATGATATTACTAACCTTCAGCACATTTTATCACGGTTATCGTCCCATCCCTACTGTATACTACATTAAATTCAGATGGCTTCCTGTGTCAATTGACCTGATGGCAGCGTCAGAGTCTTCTTACTCTGACCTTGCTTCCTTTAACCTGAGGTGAGAGTGTGCGAGTCTTCAGATAATGAAGGATGGGGAAAGGTCTGAGCACACTTACAATCCTTCAGTCTCACCCTTTGTTCCCACGTACACACACACCATGCTATTTCTACCCAGGAATTACAGGAAAAGCATTAAAGAGAACCAAAAAATTGCCAAAAATGCGCACGACATAGGGTGAGACTGGGTGAGGGTGAGACGTGTACTCCATATGACCACTTTAATGCACTAAGATGTTGTTGAGCAGGAATATTATTGATGTTTCTGTGGCAACATGGGCTGAAGCTGAGGATTATACTGCCAACACTCTTGAGAGACAGAGGAAAAACAAGAGGATGAGTGAAAACGAAACAACTAAAAGGGCACCGGGGTTGGGGGGGGGGGGGGGGCGCAAGAGAAAGAGGAAGAGGAGTACGACAACAAAAAACACGTAGAAACAGAACGTGTCCCCTCAGCAGGGAGATGACGTGTGTGTGTGTGTGTGTGTGTACTGTAGTATCCCTGGCTTTTAAATCTTCCTAAAAATCCCAGGCCACCTTTCGCTCTCTTTTTTTCTCTATCAATCAAATTTGCCAGCAAAATGATCATCTGTTCAGGATTATCTTGGCTCAAGCCATCTCTCGAATTACAATAGCACTGCTTTTATTCCTCTATCCTGAGGGTCATCCCTTAAAGCGTGTGTGTGAGAGTTTGTTAATATGCGCTGCTGGTGTCCAATTGCATTTGCATAATAGTATGGTATTATTATACATGCTTCTAATCCTAGAAAAAAAAACATAAAGATACAGATATGTCTATATATACGCATAATATGATTATCTTGTAAATGTGATGAAAAAATGGCAATATCATTTCCAAAAAACATTTTCAGAATGGTCAGATAATGGTATTGTAAATATCCATCCCACTTTATGTAGGATTTGCAGAAAGCTTTTGTTTCGCCGAATGCTTTCGAAGCTCTGCATCAGCATTCTTTTTTTCCCTCTCTCTCTCTCTCTCTCTCTCTCTCCTCATTTCGTCATTGTAGAAAAAAACATGGAAAAACAAAACCATAAACTCATTTGTTTAATAAATGACATTGGCATTTCAATTATAAAAGCTAATTACACACTCTCTAAAGAATGTTCTACACCCCCCTGTCCGCCCCGTAAACACCTGCTTCTCACATTACCTACATTTAATCGCTTCGCTAAAATTGTCCCCACACTTTAACTTCCAAATAAATTTGCTATTACAAAACGTACTAATATGCAGGAACAGACATCAATAAGACAGAAACGCTCTGGGTAGTTTTTGCTAAATAAATAGCACCATTCATTAACCCGATTAATACTTACGCCGACTAGCTTCCAGTTAAAATAATTTACTCACATTGCAAATGAAATTTACAGGGGGAGGAAAAACAAAGTTGCCGCAGGAGGTTTAAGTGTGTGTGTGTGTGTGTGTGTGTGAGAGAGAGTGAGAAAGAAGCTACAGGGTTTGTTCCTAAATGGAATCTTAAAGGCTGTCATGAGTCAAAGTGCTCTATTTAAGGCTGTATGGCCATAAGCAAACACATATAAAAGCACACACACACACACACGCGTGTGTAACATAATCCAACTCAACAAGTGTGTAGAAAATGAGCTGATGATTGTTATGTTAACAGGCCCAATGCGTATCAATCGGTCCAGTTAATTCTTGTGGGGAAAGGACTAATGTAATCCATTCAATTCAATCGCTCGATTCCTTCCTCTCTTCCCGTCCATTTGGTATCAAAAATATCAGCATACTTCACTTCAAAAATCAAACAAACCTCAGTCTGAGTATGTGTGGCAATAAAGTCAATTTTAGGGTTGGCTAAATAATAAGGCAACTGTAAAATAAAGCACGATTAAACAGGTTCCTTAGAAAAATGATTCATTCGTATTTATATTTATAAAAACACTTTCCCTCTGAATCCATGAGATGTGCTCATCCTGGTCTGAGAGGTTTTATTAACGGTCTTGACCTAAAGCTGACCAGACGATGACGTTATGCCACAGGAAAAACTACAAAAAAAAAGAGAAAAAAGAAAAAAGCTACACTCCTTTTCAGGCTGGGATATTTTGAGGTCCATTTTCTTATTTTCCATTTCATTAAAATGTTGCAGCTGCTACCACCTACCGGTGAGTGGAGGTACAGCAGGACTGACACTTTTATATCCTGAATATGATCATATTACCCCAATTTTACAGTCTCTGCACTGGCTACCTATTAAGTTCCGTATCAGTTACAAATTATCATTACTTACCTATAAGGCCCTAAATGGTTTAGCTCCTGCATACCTAACTAGCCTTCTACCACGCTACAACCCATCACGCACCCTAAGGTCAAAAAACGCTGAACTTTTGGTAGTTCCTAGGATAGCAAAGTCCACTAAAGGAGGTAGAGCTTTTTCACATTTGGCTCCCAAACTCTGGAATAGCCTTCCTGATAATGTTCGGGGTTCAGACACACTCTCTCGGTTTAAATCTAGATTAAAAACACATCTCTTTCGCCAAGCATTCAAATAATGTATCTCTTAAATTGTGAGTGTAGTTGCATCTGCATTTTTATTCTTTAGCTTGGGTTAAACTAATTTTACTTTGTTGGATCAGCAGCTATGCTATTGATGTCTCTATTTTGTTTCTATGTTTTGCGTAACTAGGATTTACACAAGCTCCAGTCTGGATCCAGAACACCTGAGAAGAGATGATGCTGACCCTCAGAGGACCCCAGATGATCCTAACCTTGAATCAACAAACAGAACTAACAAATATTGCTACATGTGTGACTGCATCATATAATTACTATTAATTAATAATATTGATAGTTCATCATCTAGCTGACTACGTCTTGTATTATTATTATTATTTTTATTTTTCTAAAATCCTGTCAAACGTGCACAAACTACTAGCTACTACTAAATATTGTAGAAACATAATTTTCTGTAAAGTTGCTTTGTAACGATTTGTATTGTAAAAAACGCTATACAAATAAACTTGAATTGAATTGAATTGAATTGAATGTTGTGATCTTGAAGAGGGTTTCTAGTTCTCCCACCCCAAATTTAATAAATAAAATCTCTTCTAACTTGGGACACTTACAGAAAAAGAAAATGAAAAAAGAAAGAAAGAAAGAAAGAAAGAAAGAAAAGGAATCATTGTAGGATATAGTGGACAAAGATTTCTAGAATTTCTAAAAAGTAATTTACATCACATAATGCTATTAACTACAATACATGACAGAAATTACTTTTTTTTTTTTTTTTACTCAAAAACTGATGGTTCAGAAAGAAAAAGAAAACATTACTGAGGCCACAAGTGTAAAATCTGCGTACAGTGTTATTATAAAGTATCTGCACTAAACGTATGAGGGGTTTCAGAAGCCTTGAGGTGAATTATGTGAAACAAGCCAGACTCAGACTCACAAAGTTAAAAACACAAAGCCAAAGTCACGGTTTTGTCAAAGCGGATGTGGAACAGGCTGTTTGTTCAAACCTCCAGTCCTCACACAGGAAACCCACCTCAGACACAACATCAAAAAATCCTGTCAGACTTCAAAATAAACGGCAAAACAAAGAGTCCAATAGCGTGACTGTCACACAAAAACCTGTCTCACAATAACCTCATCTTCTAAACACAGCTTTGTCATTTTCACAAAAGCTTCGTGAAAACCTAAATCCATCTGCTTTGTCCCACAACTCCAGAAGATAAATTTAAACTTATTCCCAAGTTCAGTATCTTGTTGTGTCTTGGACGTCAAGGATGCTCGGTATACAAAGCCTCCTTGTATATTTTATCAAATTGGTTTGTTGAAGTCTGTGTGGTGGACATTTATACAGCATCACCGATTAAATAGACTCATAATGCTCAGATACTCTTCTGAGAATCTCTTATACAGATATTTAGAAGTGTATGCATGTGCATGAAGTACTCTGTTGCTTTGCATTGTGTAAACATCTGCAGAAGCATTCAGACACTCACTCATACACAGAGTAACTGTTGATTGATTTATCTGTGTACTAGACTGAATGAGCTCTCAGTACGGAGGCCTGAAGAGGTCAATCAGCAAGCTTGCTCTATGTGGAGTGCTTTTGAAGGGCAGGAATATTCACCATCAAACAGCTGTAGAAAAGGCTGTTTTGGGGTTTTATGCATTATTGAATACAATATGGAAATAATTAAAAGCAGTAGTAAGATAATACCTATGACATTTTGTCATGGTGAAATGTATACCAGGATACAGAGTAAACTGCAATTGACTTGTACGCACTGTTGGTAGCTTGTAATATATGGGAAAAAGCAGCTGGTGGAGTGGAAACAAGCATCCTTTTGTAATTTTGGGGATTTTTTTTAGAATGATAAAATTCCACAATCACAAGCTCAAAGTGAATGAAAGCAAAATAGTTGGACTTACGATAACTCAGGCCAGTATCTTGTCGATTCACATGAGCATCTCTACATTTGACACCAAAGAACATAAAACCTTTAAGACATGCCAAACACTGTGACCGATTCCAATCAGCTCCAATCCAAATTAGAGCTTGTTACTTGAAAAACTCATTAATATGTAAATGTATTAAAATTGCAGAAAAGGGCTTAGTTGGGAGTTTTATATTACTAAACTAAACTAAGCTAAGCTAGACTAAAATAACCAATGAATCCTAAAAGATAAATTAATAATTTTCTGGAAAAATATTAAACATTTCAACGGTAATAATAATAATAATAATAAATGTTTCTTGAACACGAAATAAGCATATTATAATGTTTTCTGAATTATCATGTGATACTGAAGAATGGAGTAATGATGCTGAAAATTCAGCTTTTCCATCACGGGAATAAATTTGATTTTAAAATATATTGAAATGTAATAATTTTACATAATATTAATTTGACTGTATTTCTGATCAAATACATGCAGCCTTGGTAGTCATAAGACACTTTCAAAACCAGCCCCAGAAGTAGTGTATATTTAGACCCAAACACATACAGTATATAACTTGATAGATGTTCTACAAGTATTTGTGTCCTGTGAAAAGGAAGAGCAAAGCATGCCCTTTTGAAGGCTCACAGCCAGAGGTCATCGCCAGAAAGTGCAGGAAAGAAATAAAATGCTACCCAAAATACAAAATAGAGTGAAAAAGGTGAGAGAGGGAGAAGAGGTAGAGTGGTAGAGGTCACTAGATTGTAGGTAGATGGAGGCTGAGAGTGGAGAAGGAACACTAGAGTGCTATTACAACTCCAGCAGCAATGATGACCTCAGAGTTATCTGTATTGACCAGCAGCTATATGTTTCACTCATCTAAACACTCTCAAACTAAAACACCTGCTTGTATGATTGGGATTAGATCAGTTCTCACTGTACTGTCAGTTAGTTTAGTGTGAGATGAAAGGTGTGTAAGACAAAGCAAGATTAAATGCTTGGATCCTTCAGGCAAGGCCGGCCCGCTGCATAGGCGGTATAGGCAAATGCTAAGGGCGCCACTCATCCATAGGGGCGCCAGAATGAGTGAACGAGTGAATTTTTTTTTATTATTATTTTTTTTTTTTATAATAGGCTACTATTTAAAAACCATTAATTCGAAATACTACCAAATAAAGCAACAAAAACAAAAGTCCGGCTCTTCAATCTTCAATCAAAGTGCGCGCGCGCACGATCAGTTGTTGGTAATTTGTTGTGTAGCGTGCCCGACGCAGCATTCCAATGTAGACAATTTATTGCATAGGAGTAAGATACTATAATTTAATGGCAGTTATTTTTACCTTAAACTTAATGTTAGCAGTTGTTCTGAGTTCTGAGTCCCCAGACTGTGATTTTGTACAATCATGTCAGACATGTCATTTAAGACGCATTTTTTATTATCACTTTTTTATTAATGTTTTACTCTACAGTTGTGCAGTTTTGGGGGGATCCAGTACAGGCCAAAAGTTTGGAAACATTACTATTTTTAATGTTTTTGAAAGAAGTTTCTTCTGCTCATCAAGCCTGCATTTATTTGATCAAAAATACAGAAAAAAATTTAATATTGTGATATATTATTACAATTTAAAATAATTTGTTTTCAATTTATTATACTTTAAATTATCATTTATTTCTGTGATGCAAAGCTGAATTTTCAGCATCATTACTCCATTCTTCAGTGTCACGTGACATCCGGTCTATCCTTTAGAAATCATTCTAATATGATGATTTATTATGAGTGTTGGAAACAGTTCTGCTGTAATGTGTGTGTGTGTGTGTGTGTGTGTGTGTGTGTGTGTGTGTGTGTGTGTGTGTGTGTGTGTGTGTGTATGTATGTATGTATGTATGTATGTATGTATATACATATATATATATATATATATATATATATATATATATATATATACACTAAATCATGAACACAATGACAGGGTGAAATGGGCTGTGATGCATGGGGCGCCAGGTAAAATCTTGCCTAGGGCAGCAAATTGGTCAGGGTTAGATATCAATTTCACCTGCCTTCAGGTTAGATTCAGAATTTCATATGCAAATTCTGAATAATTTGAGCGCAGAACGCAGATCGCAGAAAAGATTAGTAACGGTCACTAAAAACAATTATTACACACACACAATTTTCCAAATTTCAAGGTCCCTGCTTAGTCCTATTTGAAGTTAGTAGTAGGGCAGTTTTTAACGCATACTGTATTCTGAGGCACAAAATAAAAAAAATTAAATGAAAGGATTTTGCTTTGTTTGAGTTACAATGAATTACAATGAAGTCCAAATGCCCCTTTTGTGTTTAATCAGAAGGGTGTGAGACACATCTAAACTGACAAGCCGTCTCTGTAGACGTGCAAAGTTGAGGGAATTATTGGCCATATGGACATCTGATCAATATCTCTGAGTATCTGTAATGCACTTGTCACTGAGACAGACTGCAAGCCAAATTGATAGAGTCCACGCTTGTCTTTGATGATTGTGTACTACAGCAAAGGTGACATGCTCAGGGCGGGCTATCGTGTGCTTGGGGTCACTCTTTTAAAGTGCAGCGGCATGTATGTATCTGTAAGAGAAGAGTGAGGTGTAAATGCATCATGTGCACACTTGTGTTTGTGTGTTTCTCTCTAATGGTCCTCGGGGGCAGGGAGCTCCTCCATCAGAAGGGCATTAGCACTCTGTTGCCCCGCCTGGGTATCGATGGGTCACTGTGGTGATGCCACCCCCCAAGGACCACCACGCCCTCTGGACCGTCTGGCTGAGTGACCTCTGACCCCGGGGCTGTTTGGCAGGGCTGCGTCGACTGCGACACAGTACTGGCCATTGATCTTCCACTGACACCAGGACAGCACTTAACACTCCGACTGTGGGAGTAATGGAGCCTGCCCGCTGTTATGACTGACCCTGTCTGTGTGTGTGTGTGTGTGTGTGTGTGTGTGTGTGTGTGTACACATATGTGTGTGCACATGTGTGTGAAAGACATTGTCATTTTCCCTCGCTGTCCGTCTCTTATCAATATTAATAATGAACTTCTGTATATCCAGACAAGAAACAACATTGTCTACTCAAGAGATTAGTCTTCCCTCCCATCCACCCTTCCTGCATCTTCACTCTTTTCTTCTACCAGGCTGATTCCTGGAGACAATTAGAAAGTGTCACCTCAAAAAAGCACCATCTTTTGTGAAAAGTCACATTTACATTTAAGTATTTGCAGTTTTATTTTATTTTAATTATTCATATATTTTGAAATATTCTATTTTAAAATAGAATATTCTATATTCTATTTTTGAAATATTAACTTCTTTATGCATGATTATTTACAAAAATTTGTACGGATTAAAAATTATTAAACAAATAATAAAATTAATTCCATTTGATTTTGGTGAGAAATAGGACATGGGCATGTTCTCATGGAATTAACTCACTTTGTTACACATAATTATTCGAAAGTTAATACTGATAAATAAATAAATATTAATTCCCCCACCCATTTAATATTGGAGTGAAATATGACATTGGTATGGTTTCATGGGATGTTTTTCACGACATGTTTTTCATGCTCACGTTACCAAATAAATTATCGACTTTTGGGCATATTCTTTGACATACATTGGAGTACCACACGAATATTGTATGACTTAATATGAATATAAAAGTCATTCAGTGCCATAATATATATTAAAATACCATGATGCTGCCATCAGATACCATAATAACTGTACCATAATTTATATTCAAAGTACTTTTTTGCAAGAGTTTTAAGCCATGACTGACACAAAAACTATTAACAATAGACAGCAGAAAAAAATGTGTCTTATATCAAAGCCAACAATGGCAAGAGAAGAGAACAATACGACTGTCCTTCCACAAGCTTGTGTCTGATCACTTCATATCTGCAGCCCATCTCTTCATTATTTACAGTAATAGCCTGTCAAAGCCATGCATTCAGTCCCTCTAAATAATGTGCACCCACAGTTGGGCAATGTGCATGGTGCATGCACTGGCCAGTTAGAGCTCTCTCCCGGTGGCAGCCCGGGGCTAGCTGCTAAATGGAATGCTTCACCTCAATTGAATGGGAATCATTTCTCCTTTATTTCTCCATGTTCATGACCTTGTCTTTCTTCCCCTGTGTGAGGTGAAGGACGCAGGGGGCTTGCCGCTGGCTGGTGGGGGCTTAGTAGAGGCTGGAGAGGAACATTAGAGAAGCGGTCTTTACCAGACGTGGGCCTGAAGCCCAGGTCACGGCAGGGGAAAGAGGCTCTTGAGTGATCTGATTGCCTAGTGCAGGATGCGGCAGTCCTTAGAAAGGTTGCTAATAGCATAGCCCCCTTTTAGTGAGCAGGACAATACTGGCTAATTCAATCTGATGCAGAGCTCTTGTATACACACAAGAGTACACACAAATGTAGACGGGCGTTTAACTGAAGAGAAAAAGCAACCGAAAACATGCATGCGGTTACAACAACGCACACACATATGCGCGCATTCCTGTCGAGTTCAGGCTCATTTGCGTATTCGTTCCCTACAAATACTTTCTTGCACAGCCACGCGCACCACGGACTGGAAAAGCTTGTGTCACTTGTTTTGAATTGATTGCTAAAACACTTGGTTTTGTGGCACAGGAGAGAATGGACTTAAATGATTCGCATTGATTAGTGATGTCCCACTTTGGAGCACGCTATGGGTTTCAGCTCATACTCGCAGCAAGGGTAACGGCACATCATCAATGCGCACACAAGCGTTAAAATGAGAGTGAGTGAGCAGCAGAACAAGTGCATGAGTTCAGATAGACTGAATTACCTCTTCACACAATGTAATGTGACACTCCTCAATATCTTCATCACGAGAGGAATTAAGAGTCAATCTAGAATGTTAACTGATGCAATTTTAGCACCACATCGAGTCATTGATTTGGTAAAAACAACCTTACAAAGTTCTAGAAAGTAAAGGGGCGGAATTTCTAATAAACCATGTGTTTTTAGACCTTTTACATAAGTTTTTACTAAATGCACAACGGGGGAATGTTTGACCGATCGGATAAGGCCAAACTAACCATTTTGCAAAGTCTGAGAGTGCCCCCACCTGGACGCTTGTCAGACTCAATTAAAAAAGCTAAAACAATTAGAGCAGAGACCACCATATAACCACCACAAGAGGTTTATAAATGGCCGATCTCAAAATAAAAAACAAAAGCAAAAAAAAACACCTAAATAAACATGCCTTCTCTCCACAAGTATCCCTGTGAAGAGTTTCAGCAATGTGTTTTTCTCACTGTGTCAAAACACAGAGGTCATATGAGAGGCATTCACTGCCATTTCAGAGGCCCCAGGTAAGAGAGATGCAATTAGGACGCTAGCCCGATCAATTAACCAGCTCTCCAAATCTACAGTAATTAGCTTCTCCATTGTGGAACAGTTGTAAAAAGCCACTTGGCAAAGCAGCGAAAAAGCATCGACTAGATTGTTTGGAGGGAATGTGGGTGTGTGCGCGCATGTACGAGTATCATTATGTGCATCTTTGTGTGCCACAAATTGTTATACAAAGTGTGATGTGATTGTGTGCTGGAAAAGGGGTGGGTGTCCGTAGGCTCTTAAACTGGAGTACTTACAAAACAATAGTGCGTCTCTCAAACGGCGGTCAGATATATGAAGATCACGCGCACCGAAATGTACAGTTGCGTTACATTTGAAAAACTCTTTTTTTGAGATGGGATTTACAGGCATGTAACTAAAAAGTTCAGTGGGGAGGCTTGGCATCATCTGGCCATTGGACAGGCACTACATCAATCACACATGATCCTTTTGGGCCGGATGGGCAGGGAGAGGTGGGTGAAAGATTCTGCGTTCTGATTGGTCAGCCTACGCTCAATGCATTTTGTGAAGCATGAACCCCTGGGCTGGGACTAAAAAATGACTTCTCCTTTCTGCTGAAGATTACGTCCCCTCATGACTCCAACAAGACAATGAGACAGGACCAACCTGCTGGAACAGAGGTGGGCCGCTTAGAGCTAGGTGAGAAGGTAGAAACGAGGAAACTATATCCATTCACAACTAGGCCAGAAAATCGTGACCCTCATGTTGTTCTAAACCTGTATTTATTTTGTCATCTGCCAAACACTAAGATGATATTCTGAAGAATGTTTTCCTCCATACAATGAAAGTCAGGGGTCAAAATCTGAATGGACAAATTTGGGGTCCCATATTGGCTGGACAAAAAAAATAATAATAATACTAAGCTGTTTCTTAAACTATCAAAGTTATTCAGGATTCGAAAAACATGAGTTAGAGTAAATATGTCAGTTTTCATTTTCGGGGGAACTCTTCAAACATGTTTATACTTTTTATAATAAGACACAAAATACTACCTAGAGGGTATGAAAAGTAAGATAAGTGTGGACAAGAAGCAAAATTGTGAGGCCTCTGTCCTGTCCTGAAAAGCTAGTGATGTGAAGCGGCTTGCGGTACATATGAAAAAGTGCAGACAATAGGCAAGCCAAGCAATCAACCCGCTTCTATACAACTCCTCTGCGCTGCAACCCAAAAGCAGGGGCTGTGGGCTTCTTAATCTTGCTTCTCTTGCCAGCGCAGGAATCTGGAGGTGTCATATTCCTCCAAAACATTCCTGCTCCTTTCGCTCCAAATGGCCGACGTTTTGTCGCCAGTGCAGGGCCCCTGTAATGAACCTGTGTGTAGGGGGGTCTTCAGAACTCAATGACTGGACGTAATTACTTCTCTCCTTTTCTTCGCTCCCTTTCTCCACACTGGCTCTCCCTCCGAGCCATACCGGCCCCCAGCTTTCGGGCTGGCTGGTCAAATACAAAAGGCAGGCTGCACCGAGTCCAACTGGGGGGAATGGAAAGGGGGAGTGTTTCAAGAAGCCCCCAATCAGCTGTCAATGACACACCTAGCGACTTGGCACTCATCACCAGTGTCCGCAATCTTAAAAGAACTGACCTTGACAACAATCAGACAAAGCTGGTTGATTTGAAACATAATTTATGTGATCTATGCTGCCAAGGTAAAACTTACCAATTCATTCTGAGCATCAATGTTGTTTTTTTTTTTCAATATTTATTTGATAATCCAATGCATATTTTGCATGACTCTCTTATTTAACACACCGGATTCAGATCATCAGCTCATTAGAAGAGAGCTCCATGCATGAACTGTGTTCAGACTGACTGGGTCACTACACAGTGTTCATTGCTCCCCACTCTCTGAGCCCAGAAAATCCATTGACGTTACTTCAGGGGAAGTCGTGGCCTAGTGGTTAGAGAGTTTGACTCCTAACCCTAGGGTTGTGGGTTCGAATTTTGGGCCGGCAATACCAAGACTTAGGTGCCCTTGAGCAAGGCATCGAACTCCCAACTGCTCCCTGGGCGCTGCAGCATCAATGGCTGCCCACTGCTCCGGGTTTGTGTTCACAGTATATGTGTGTGTGTGTGTTTACTGCTCTGTGTGTGTACACTTTGGATGGGTTAAATGCAGAGCACGAATTCTGAGTATGGTTCACCATACTTGGCTGAATGTCACGTCATGTCACTTCAGAACATTCATTCATGGATTTGCACTACGCTTGCAGTAGGGCTGGACGATTATGGCCTAAAATCAAAACCTCGATTAATTGAACATTTTACCTCAATTACGATTAATGAACGATTATTTTGTGTCTGTTTTTTTTTTTTTTTTTTGCCCTCATAGTTCACTGACAAGATTTGTACTGTAAAAATGATTGACTATCAGCAGTTATTTTATCTATGTTCGTAACATTTCTTACTAGGGTTGGGTATCGTTTGAATTTTATCAATTCCGATTCTGTCTGCTTACCGATTCTGATTCTTATCAATTCCTATTTTCGATTCCAAAAAATTTAGATGTCAAACAATTTTTACAAAGCATTCTGTTGCAGCTGAATAACATGAGCAAAAATCAGCAGCCTACAAAACAATGCAAGAGGAATTTTGCCTGTGCTTTAAAGAAATACCATAGCAAAAACAACTAGATTAATATAAATTTCAAATATTAAAGTGTTAAAGACAAGTCAACAGCCAGTAATAAGATAGGAATCAATTAGCAATATCATAAATAAATACAACTAAACAAAATTTCAGGTAAAGAAACTGTAATTAAAAGTAAAAAATATATATATATATTCAGTCAAGATCAGTGAATGATTTACTTTTGTTCTTTGATTAACATTAATGACAGGCAGCGTGTTTATTAGGCTGTTGTCTCTTTAAGCAAAAATACTGCACGTGTGTTTTCTTTCTCATCTGTTTATGTTCACGTAAGACAAAAACGGCTGCGTTTATGATGATATACTGATGTTGTTTTTTTATGTATCGAAGTTTCGACTCGGGACAACTGTTTCTACAGTTAAGATACACAGAACAGTCCGAGAACGGACACAAACCGGGAACCCGCAGCGTGACCGCCGACCGCTGCTCTCTGTGCACGCGCTTGTGCTTCATGTGGGCTGCACACAAACATGCTGTAATAAGTTTTGAGATTCTAAGCTACTTTAGTGATAAATCACTGGACAGCGCTGACAACTAGTTTCTGTGTTCCTCTGTGCGCGCGATCTTCATACTTAGCTACTGTTTATGAGTGTTCGTGCCACAATGCAGCAGAGCGAACATGGGAGCTCGATATAATAAAACACATCCGATCATCTAATCGCTTGAACGTCCAAACCATAAAACAAATACAACTGACAAAGTTTAGTGAAGACGCTATTTGTTGAACCGACGTTCACCTCCGTGTTTTGCTTTTATACCACTGACTGGACGGGGCAGAGTCATGTGGCTACACACGCGCTATGCTTTTAAAGGGGAAGTGTTAACAGGATTAAAAAAACGAAATAACCGACATGGGAAAATTACGTCGGTTAGAGGTTATGAATTTCGGTTTTGATTACTTTTCGATTAATCGTCCAGCCCTAGCTTGCAGTGTCTTCACACTTGTCTAGACGAAACTAGACAAGTGTGACATAACAGAACTCTGTAAATATGTACAATTTAAATCCACGTCTCGCACACTTTAATGAACTTGTGAAGTCTACATTCACTTACAGAATGTTTTTTTTTTCAGTGTCATTTTTAATTGATTTAGAAAAAAAAAGTACAGAATTTTAGCCATTTATCAGTTATTGCCCATAACATGAAAATAAATATGGGCTTATGATATTGACCCAAGTTTTTAAAATTAGTGCATAAAAGAAGATAAAACAGATAAAATAAAAGTAAATCCAAAATAAACCCTATTTTTGATTTATAATTAAACAAGAGATATATACATGTGTTGTTATCAATTTTTCATCAATAAAGCATAATAAAGCATATGAGTTTTAAACTAAATATAATATACAAATTATTCAAATTAATGTCTCTAAAAACACAAAAGCCTATTCAAAAAAAAGGCATGTTCATTTGGGAAATTAGCTCACATACATGTAAACCAAAAGACAGCACTTACAAAAATAAGTGTGTGAGAGAGTCATTACATTGAGTGCTTTACAGACAAACATACATTCAGAAAGCATGCGCGCGCGCGCGCGCACACACACACACACACACACACACACACTTCCCTCACAGTTTTTTGGAGTGCTGCCCAAGCTCTGAGTAAGAGGTGGCTATTTACATGCCTTGTTCTCCACCAAGATGCTAATCAGATAAATGATCTATTTGTTTTAAAACATCATCAAGTACATTAGGGCTACTGGAGTCCTGGCATGGTTGCTAGGCAAATCAAGTGGGCGGGGGGCTCGATACAGGCCATAGGGTGAACATGAGCACCTGGGGGGGGGGGGGGGGTCCACAAACATACCAATGTGATGACAGAAAAGTGCACTCTGATAGACAGAAAAACGAGAGACAAATTAACTACATTACATGAATCACTTACAAGTCCAATGGGAGCACAGAAACACACAGACACACATTGACTCACAGAGAAAGAGAGACCTATGGGTAACCTGTTGTTCTCCATACAAAAAATAAAGGTGCTTAAATGTACCACGATGCTACTATGGTTCTTTGGTCGTGGTACAACAGAATGCTTTTTGGGACATGCATCACGGTACAATTATAATTGCTGCACACATACCATGGAAGTTCAATTGTATTCTTTAAAGTAGCTTGGAGTATCATGTAAATGCAATCTGATAAAATTATTGAGTGGGTTGTGACATCTCTATATCGAGAAGGCTATGCTCATGATTATTAATACCATTCTAATTTGGCATTAACATTTTTATACATTACTTTTATTAATCAATAATACATACAGAGCTCGTGTTTGTGTAAGAACTCGATTTATCATCTGATAAATTTATCATCAAGATACTGGTTGCATAAAAGTAAGTTCCCTTGCTTAAACTTCACTTAGCACTTCCCAGAATATGCAAAATGTACGTTAGACACTTCTTGACAACATGGTTGCTTTTGGAAGGTTTTAAACACACTGTCATGGTTTAATCACATTTACATTTTTAGGACAAAAATTATGCAACCTCCAAAAAAATAAAAAAATTTAAATCAAGTCTTTCACTCACCAAAGTCTAGCATTACTTTTGAGGCTAGTTAGTTCACAGTAAGTGAATAGTCACAAATGTAATGCATGAGGAGCAAAAGGTGCATAAAACGTAAGAAAAAATAATGTGGGAAATGTTTAATAATCAAGTCTGGAGAGTGAATTTCTAGGGTGTTATTACTTTCTTCTTTCACTCCCTCCCTTCTAATTCCAGACTAGAAGGGACATTTGCAACAAAAGAAAAAAGTGTTACCTGGCTACTAAGGTATGTTGGTAATTACTGTGGCATTACACACCACACAATATCCCTGCAAAGTCTAGTATTGTAATTTTTTTCCTTCAGGGTTCTCTTTATCACATCTCTTAGCTCTGATACAGCTCACCCCACTGCTGACCCCTGTAGCCATAATTAAGAACATTTGCTTATAAACTCGCACTTACATAGAGGACCAAATCCTTTTATAATGCCATCTTGCACATAGCCAATAAAAAAAAAAAAAAAAATTGTTGTGTTTTATAATAATGCTTCACATAACATTAATATGGGTCAGTCATTTATCATTCAGCAAAGACTCCTGCTCAGCTCTGGGTCACTCAAACACATGCAAAATTTCCTGTAGGTTGCTTTAATATGAAAGCAGTTTTTTGCCTTTTCACCAGTGGCTCTGATTGAATCCACTTTCACTGTGTGCGATGAGCTTTGGACCCTTTGACACAGAGCTCTTACACACAGGGTTCAAAACTAACTTTGAATAAACTGAAAAAACATTTTAGTGTCACATGACAATATAACAAAAAAATATATATCTATATGTAGCATTATAATATAGTATAAGTGAAATAGAAAAAACAAATCTCAAATGGGATAAAAATCCTAGTTTTAATTTCTTAAAGATGTAATATTTTAATCCAAATTATGAGAATAAAGAATATGGTACTATGAAATTAAAGTCATAATACTATAAAAACAAGGCCCTGTGGAAAGTGACAAAGTGAAGTGGTGGGTGTGTGTGTGCGTGTGTGTGTGTGTGTGTGTGTGTGTGTGTGTGTGTGTGTGTGTGTGTGTGTGTGTGTGTGTGTGTGTGTGTGTGTGTGTGTGTGTGTATGTGTGTATGTATGTATATATATATATATATATATATACACACAAAATTAAAAATGATTTCAATTGTTCATGATGCTTAGAATAATGAGACAGTTCCTAATAAAGCTTACAGCCAACTGGCGAGAAACTGTTTTATTTACTTGCCAAAGGCAATTCTGACTGGAATTCGGCGCTTCATGAGTGTTAATTGTGGACCCTGCCTGCACACGTTCATCAGGCAGGTCTGCAGTAATGAGGGCTTGAGTCTGGTCAGCGAACCATCCTGTAAACAGTCTGAGAGCAGCGTTAATTAACTCTCACCAACACAGGAGAGGAGAATAAGGCAGAGATGGAGAGCCAGACCTCTGACCTCTGCAGGTCTAACCAGGCCTCGTTGGACAGCCTCAGTCTGAGCAATCAGTACACTGGGTCCCCCAATCTACATAATTGCCCAAGCAGGGGGTAAAAACAGACGGGCGTGTGAGTGGAGACCATAGGACACACACAAACAAAGTCATGATTCAAATAAAAAAAAAAAACACACACTAATTACTTACTAAGATATGAAAAAGTCACCATCACACGTGTTATTTGTGATAACTGCATGGATTCTGAGGAAACCCTGCTTAGACTGTTAGTAAGCCTGAAGTCGTGATTTTAAATGGGATCAGTTCCTCCACCTCATCACGTGACCCCTCTGAAGAATGTTTTAACTCGGGATGCAGGATAAAGACCCTGACTAGACTGGCTAATAGTATCCTACAAATACCAACTGAGGTTTTTATTTTGTGAAAATTAAATCAATGAAATATGCTACCCCATGTTTTGTTTGTTTAGTATTGTTAACCGCTATTAAAAATACAGTACAAGATGTATTGGCCAAAGATGTATAACTGCAGTGATGGTGCTTTAAAGAGCATGAATTAATGATACAACTTTTCTGAGAGTGTTAACTAGCTGAATTCACTAATCAACCAGTTGGTTGTTTGATGACTAGTCAACCATTGCGGTCCAACCTGGCAAAAGAGTTGTATTTAAGGTTTGGCTGGATAGTACAGGCCACTTTCAAACATTGGAAAATTATTATTTATTCAGTAAATATAACACATATGCAGTTCATACAAGTAACAGTATTCTTTTTTTATTGTTACATTCACTTATCAGCAGCAAAATACCAGTAAATGGTAAAGGAGATGCAATTTATTTTCACTATCTGTGCAATTTGAAATTTTTTTACTTCTTTGACTTATTTGGTGATGCAGGGGCAAAATGTTGAGCCGTAGCAATCATCAATGATGCCTAGCCATCTGTAATGTTTTCTCACGTTAGCATAAAACAGTGTCTTACATGCTTATCCTGGTAATCTCATGCTTTGTTCACACATGATCTCTAAATGACAATGTACAAGTTAATTTTCTGGAAGACACTGTGTGAAAGCTCCTACTGTCTCATTAGCACCCGCTGGTAGATGTTCTAACTACATTATCTGGCTGCAAAGAGCCCTTCTGAAAGGAGTATCGCAATTCCAGACTACATATGCAACAACTACATTTTCGCTTTAGTTTTTAAACCAACTCTGACCCAAGCACATGACAGTGGAGGAGTGGTTTGAATCCAAACCAGTGGTCAACAAGCGTCTCTAAAGCTCTTCATGTCCACCCAGCATGTTCAGATAAGACCTTCTGTGTCCCTCTTGATCCCTGCTGGAAACAACAGCACTTAAACCCACAGCACCGTCAACCCTTCCAACCTTGACAAGTTGGATCACCGTAATCCATACATTTGGATAGCTAATCCACATTCAGTGCCTCAGAGGACATAGAGACCTTTCGGCTTGTCAAATCCTGAGACGAGGACTTTAAAATGGGTATGTAGGGTGGGTAATACATGGGGCACCCCCCTTTGTAGACAATGAGCCTGCCCAGCTGAGCTGACAAGGACATAGGGGGAGATGTTTGGGCTTACCAATGCATAAGATCAATTAAGAGTGGTTGAGAGGAAGGTCTGAAAAGAGAAGCGATGACCCTGCCGTAGAAGAGAGCCACGCCACCCCTTTTCAATAATCCAGTAAAAGAACCAAATATTTCAAGACATATCAGTCCACAAACAACTGGAAATCAGTACAGGACCACACTATCCTGGACATCTGACAAAAAAAAAAAAAAAGATTCAGATACGCGTCAACTAAAAACATCTGAGCCACCGGGGTATCTGCTGAAAACTGCTTGTGTGCTCAACAGAATAATGAAATACATACAGGTTTGGAATAAGATGAGGGTCAATAAATGACGACAGAATTTACATTTCTGAGTGAACTGTCATTTCAGTATTGCACTTCAAAGGCAAAGCACAGTAATTATAATTGCTTAATTTAAGGAAAATGGCTTCAGTTACAATATAGATCATAGCCTTAGAGAATGGATTTTCATCATAATTCAGTTTGGACAAAATTGTAGTTATTGTGTTTTATCTTTGCACAGCAAATTTATCATAGAGTCAGCTACACAACACACTGCTGTATAGAACATCTAAACTTGTATACTGCATAAAGTTTGTTTACAGTAAACCTGAATTACAATTCATGGCAGGCAATGAATCAGTTAATTGTTTCTGCAACTTTGTTCAGTCCCCTATACTCACTTACAAGGTTTCAATTTGGCCAACTTAAATATTTGCTGTAATTTTTCCTGATATCTACATTGCTTATTTAATTGTATAGCCAGCCAAACAACATACTGACTCCTGAACAGTGAACGTTGTGACTGTTCAGACATGTGCTGGGAAAAGAATGTACTTTAACACTCCTGGCACAGACAGGAGTCAATAAGTTGCTTATAATTAGGTGCTTCTAAGGCTCAAGTGTGCCTGCCTCTGGTGCATGATGGAGCTGCAGCTTGATCTGACCTCCTGCTGCCTGCCATAGGATATGTTCTGTTTAAGATTACAAAAAAATAAAAACTGTCGTATGAATACATGAACATGAACAGAAGAGTCACTCACAGACATTTCCTGTGTTGTCAAAGCTGCTGAGCACCTCATCCACTCTAATTGGACCAAGATTGTCTCTGAAATGCATTAATAAAAATGTTAGAGTTTTAAATATATAATAAAATAATTACAAAACAGTGTTAATAATTATACTACCATAATCAAAAGACTTAAAGAAGCAATTAAACCAAAACTTTTTTTTACATTTTCTAATAGTTTATTCACCCATTCTGAAATAAAAATATTTTCAGAGAAAAATGCGAAATATATGAAATATTTTCATACTTAGCATGATTTCTGACTTAGCATGATTTCATTTAAACTTGGAATATACGTCATATGATAACCTTTATGGTTCTTCTATGGTGCTTTTTTATTATATTATTATTATTTTCTGGAGTTTGACAACCCTGGTCTCCGTTCACTTTCATTGCATGAAAAACAAGAAGTGAGCATACTTCAAAAATTTACCTTTTGTGTTTGACGGGGAAAAAATGTCATATAGGTTTAGAACAACACAAGGAACTAAAAGATGGCAGAATTTGCTTTTGTGAGACCTATGACTTAAAACTATAAGTCCATGAAATTCCTGAAGCTAACATTGCTTCATCTGCTCCAGCGACTCAACCCTTTCTCCAGCATACCTGAGTAAGGCACTGTACTGAGGAAAGATTGCACTTCTGTACTCCACCCACTGCCCCTCCGATGTCTCCTCTGTCTCTGAGGGAGTGACCCTGCTCCTGGAGAACAGCTTAAAGGAGGAGAACCTCCGCACAGACACCTGCTGAACATCTGCACTGTCGAGCTGCTTCTGCTTCAGAACCTGCATTGTGAGAGACGCATAAAATACTACTACTGAAACACATCCATTTGTCTAACTTGAAAAACGCATTGTATAACGCATTACATTTACGCTTTTTGAACCAAACACATACAATTAGCTGTATATGGAAGGAGATTCACCTGTCGCAGAAGAGCCCAGCGTGCACGGGCCACATCGGTTCCACAGTGAGGGTCGTGATTTTGAAGATTGTTCGCATGCATTTCTGTCGCAGCAAACGAGGGATCTTTACATGTATTCATGACAGAGCAACCTGCTCGATCTGATCCTGTTTCATGCGGAAAAAAGCTTATCACAGTATAACAACAACTACAACGGAATGCAGAGTCTAAGCCAAGGCTTACTTGGCATATGTTCTCTGAATGTGGTTAAAGTCGACGTTTACTAACGTTTTTACCAATTAGCCGGTATCCGCTGGTCTCTGTTGCTTAGTAATAAAATCTCATGCTACTTCCGTACACCGCCTCCTCCTCTTGTTGCAGGAGGAAAGGAAATCCATCTCACTACCACAGTCATCGAACACTCCGCTCTATCGGCTATCATCTATGATTGTTGATTCGATTACTCTTGCCTGGACCAGATGTCATATTTTAGCGCCATTCGTGATGGGGAGTCCGACCAGTCCGACTCATTTCCGCGAATCGGTTCTTTTGAACAAGATTTAAACAACAGATTCAAAAAGCTTTTTTCGTTGTATATTAGTTTTAAATTACAGCCACATTAATGATGCGGATATTTTGGAATAGCGGTGTTTATTTTAAATTCATTTGTTCCAGCTGAGATTGTTGCAGCCATTCAGCTCATAAATGAGCAATTTAAAAACTAAATATTAATTGCACTTCACATTAAACAATAAAAAAAAAATACTTTTATCAGCTAATTCAGTTCCCTAATCTGTTCTTGGTTCTTTTTCAGTAATGTCCAAAAGAGTCGGTTTTCGGTTCATGTCAGAGTTGTTTATTCCATAGACATAATAAATAAATGAAATACACTATAAATAATGCATTTATTACGTCTATGGTTGATTCTATAACCGCTCGGACTGATTCAGTCTGATTGCTAAATGAATCGTTGAGACCGGTTTTGTGAACCGATTCAACAGATTAATTTAAAAGATTCGAATCAAAATAAGTTAAAGAACGGACTACGCTAGTGTAAATGCAGCACCGTCTACATACATAGCAGCACATGGGCAGAAGGGAAGTTAAAGTGTTTTGAATGTGATACGCAGAATCTCAATGCACTGTATATGACTTTTAAGGAAGCAGTAATACGCCGATTATTTTTAATCAAACACTAATTAGACATATTGCTGCATTAAATGAATCTGATCAGTTCCTCATGTCTGCTGCTTTTGCGGTCATTTTCACGCAATATCCATCAGAGGAATATACACCCATTTATCTCGCGTCTTTACACTGAGGTAGGATCGACTTTACTCACTGTTATGTTTTCGTCCCATGTACTGTTGCCCTTTGTATTTTACATAAGCTGCAATGAAAGATATGTTACTTACAATAGTGCGAATACAGACATGGAAAGGACAAAACTAGCAGCAGACTGTGAATCCGAATGCAGAATAAATCACGTCTGCATCTTTACAAAGTCAGATGACATGGGAGATGTTAAAGCATGTATTCAAAGATATTTAAAAATGCAGAAACAGCCAACATACCCTCAATATTAATGTGTAGTTGATGCATAACATTTTTTAATCAAGATCAAGAAATTAAGGTTAGAAATATATGATTATTTTTAATTATTACTATATATATATATATATATATATATATATATATGTGTGTGTGTGTGTGTGTGTGTGTGTATATATATATACACACACACACACACACATACATACAATGGCATACATAATAATAAAAACAGACTTTGATGATTTAGGGATCTTCTCAGACTACAGTGGAGCTGTCTAAAGACCAGCTACAGAAGCTCAGAGATCAAGAGCAGCGTTTTAAAAGAAGATTGCATTCGGTTCACAGGAAGTTTGCAGTTGTACCAGAAAATTCAGAGGTAAGCAAGTGAAGTGATGCAGAGTGTGTAAATAATATAATCTCATAAATTATAAATCTGAATGTTTATTCCCTCAACATCTTCTCAAGTTCCAAGGACGGCATCATGTATACTTTGAAGATGGCAAAGGGATTTACAGATCGACCCTGGGACACGGTGAAAGATACTTAAAAGAAACCAAAGTAAACACAGTTTTTAACATTCCAACTAGAAACAAGGCAATTTTTGCTTACAGATGAGCAGGAGATGTTGGAGGTGTTCAATGCAGATTGGGCAGGAGATGGATATGGAACCATCCAGAGGGTCAGACTCTCTCCCTCAGAGACCATGCTGGCCGTCACTGTAAAGAAAGACCACCACGAGGAGACCAGATGTGTGTTGGTTCATTTAGATGGCCTCATTCTTCGTCAAAAGGCCCCGTTGGTTTTAGACAATGTGCTCAGCTTTGGTAAGATCTACTATAATTGAAACTTTCTTGACAAAGTAACATTCTTTTCCTCCTGAGTTGTCCTCTCTCTGTGCAGAATGGGCCACAGATGATGTCCTCTACTACAGCACACAGGAGACTCTTCGCTGCCTATGTGTTTTCCGTCTTCATCTCAGTAATTCTGAGGTGAAAACCACCCTTGTTTATGAAGAAAAGGATCCAGAGTAAGTGTCTAATTGTCGGTGAAGAGTGCTTTTGGTTAGCATTGATGTGGTCTTCTGCCCGTTCCTCAGGTTTTTTGTGGAGGTCAGTCGTTCCAGAGACCAGAGGCTGGTGACCATTAACTGCTGCAGTAAGATCAGCTCTGAGGTGTGGTTTGTTGACAGCAAGACTCCACTCTTGTTCCCCACCCTCATCCAGTCCCGTCAACCTGGACTGCTTTACCACGTAGAGCACTCGGACAACTGCCTGTTCATCCTTGCTAACACTGGAGCAAACCAGGAGTATCAGGTAAGAGTGTCAGTATTGTATAAGACTTAAGCAGTATTGTTCAGAACGAAATTATAACTGTTTATATAATTTTTTCTCTAATCTCAAGCTGCTTAGGGCACCTTTAGCCTCGCCATCAATGCCACACTGGGTGCCGTTGTTCAGTGCTGTTCCTGGAACAGTCATTAAAGATATGGAGCTGCTTCAGGATCACTGTGTGTTCACAGTGAAAGATTCACAGTGTCGAGTTCAGATCCAGACTCTTACCACAAAAGAGCCCCGTCAGTTTAACACTCACCAGGTGTGAAGAAGAATCACAAATTCACATACAAAAGAGAGAGTGTGTTTTTAAAGATGCTGAGTTAAAGAGACATGATTTATTTAGATTGTAGATGTTTTTTACTGGATACTTGACTTCTTATTAATGCATTTGCTCGTATGGGGTCCTAGAGACCGGAATAATGTATATATGCATTACCATTAAACATTTCTGAAAGATCATGTGACACTGAAGACTGGATGCTTAATAAAGCTGAAATTATAAATGACAATAGACAAGTTACTTTGTAATATTTCACAATATTACTTGTTTTACTGTATTTTTTATCAACTAAATGCAGCCTTGGTGAGCATAAGAGACTAATTTAAAAAATACAAAAAAACTTACTGACCCTAAATTTTTAAATGTTAGTGCATAATAATATTAATTTTAAAATGAACCCATTATTAATTTGAAATACAGCATAGATTTTGTAAGACCTAGAATATCATCATTAAACCTTGAAATCTTTACTAGAAAGTAAGCATGCACTTTTAGTCAGTTGTATAATATAGTTTATTTTTGCCTTCTTTTTCTTAGAAGGTATTTTATTCATGTTATCAAGTTTAAATATTGCTTTTATTAATTTCTCGCCATGAAAATGCCATGAAGTATCAACCTGAAACTTCACATTCAGTAAATCTCTTTGATATAATAAAAGGCTATAGACTCCATTAATGTTTCTGTTTTGATCATAGCTTCCTCACTGGGCCTGTGATTTATCACCTCAGCGTGTTGGAACTGTGGACAGAGGTTCATTTGGTTTCCTCCTGTCCTCTCCAGTGCACCCACCTGTACGCTACCTCTTTTCCTGCAGAGAACAAAAGCTCTCCGTAACGGAGGACAACACCAAGCACATCTCCCTCACTGAGTTTAACACGACACGCCTGCAGACAACCAGTCAGGTATGAGTCATTTATATGCGAGAAGTCTTAAAGCTAGTGGTACAAAATGCAACCCAATGCCTGTGTTTTTAGGATGGTACAATAGTGCCTTTGACTCTCCTCCACATGCCAGCATTATCTGAGCTGCACAAGGCTCCACTGCTCCTGCATGTCTATGGAGCTTATGGTGTTGATCTCAGTATGGTCTTCAGTCCTGAGAAGAGAATGCTGCTGGAGGACGGCTGGGCTCTGGCCTACTGCCATGTCAGGTACTGAACTACAACTCTAATCATCTTTTTTCATAGGTACATTACCATTGAAAATGTTTTAATATTTAAAATAAGTCTCTTATATCAAAACTGAATTTATTTGATCAAAATTTCAGCAAACACACAAATATATTCTGAAATATTACTATTTAAAAGAACTGCAGTTTTCATAAGTTATAAAATGTAATTTATTCCTGTGAAGGCAAAGCTGAATTTCAGGATCATTACTCCAGTCTTCATTGTCACATGATCCTTCAGAAATCATTCTTATATGTTAATTTCTTCTTATCAGTAACATGCTGCTTTTTTTTTTTTTTTTGAAAACGTGATTTCAGGATCATTTGATGAATCGAAAGTTCAAATGAAAATAATTTATTTGAAATAGATTTTTAACATTATAGATGTTAATGCATCTTTGCTGAATAAAAGCATTCATTTATTTTAAATAAAAAATCCTTCTGACCAAAAATTGTGGACAGTAGTGAATGATGAAATACTTGGGATTTGTAGTCCTTGAGTATTAATACGAACATAAGCATGGAAATGCATCTTTACAGTGTGCTTTGTGTTGGGCAGGGGCGGTGGTGAGCGTGGTCTAGCGTGGCATCAAGCAGGTTCTGTGCTACAGAAGCGGAAGGGAGTGGATGATCTTGCTGCCTGCATTCAGACTCTTCATCACTTGGGAGTGTCTCATCCTGCTCTTACAGCCCTCACTGCTCGCAGTGCTGGAGCTGTCCTAGTGGGGGCGTTGTGCAACCATAACCCACAGCTTCTTAAAGCTGTAATTCTACAGGTTGATCTTTAATACATCATTTCTTACACATTCCCTGAGCCTTGTTTTCATAGTTATATGAAGTTGTAATTCTCGGCAGGCACCTTTTCTGGATGTTCTTGGCACAATGCAAGATCCTTCCTTGCCACTTACTATAGAGGAGAGAGGGGAGTGGGGAGACCCCCTTATGAGAGAACACAGGGATAACATTGCCTCTTACTGTCCCTGTCACAACATTATACCTCAGGTAAATCACTCAGATGACACTTCTGCTACAGTTCAAAAGTTTGGGGTCAGTATGATTTTTTTTCCTAAAAGAAATTAATACTTTTATTCAGAAAGGATGTGTTAAATCGGTACAAAGTGACAGTAAAGGCATTTATAATGTTACAAAAAAATTCTATTTCAGATAAATGCGGTTAATATTCTATTCAACATACTGAAAAAATAATTGCATCACTGTTTCAATATTAAGCAGCAAAACTGTTTTCAACATTGATTTGATAATAATAATAAATGTCTCCAGAGCAGCAAATCAGCAAATTATAATGAGCATATTACATTATGATTTCTGAAGGATCATGTGATCTTGAAAACTGGAGTAATGATGCTGAAAATTCACAGGAATAAATTACATTTTAAAATATATTCAAATAGAAAACTGTAACATTTATACATTATATAATACAGTTCATACTGTATTTTTGATCAAATAAATGCAGACTTGCTAAGCACAAGAGATGTTCAAAACCATTAAAAACCGTACCAACACAAACTTTTGATTGGTTGTGTGCAGTGTGGGTCTTATCATTCAGAATCAGAAGTCAACCGTTTCTTTTCTTTAACAGCTTTACCCATCCATGTTGATCACTGCATACTCGGAGGACCGTAGAGTTCCTTTATCTGGAGTCATGAAGTATGTGCAAATACTAAAGAAGGCCATCCAAGTGTGTACCACTCGGGACGGTGTTAACAGTGAGTGTAAAAATGCTCTATTCAGCCTTTTTAAACATCTTTGCACTTCTCATATTGCTCTAACACATGAAGTAAAGCCATTTAGCCCACAGGTAAGAGGTGTGCACAAAGTGGATTATTACAAATCATCACTGTAATGCACAGCCTTGGCTGGAGCATTGCTACAGCATTATGACAAAAAAACAATAATAATCATAATAATCAATAAGTAAATATATTTATGGTAATTGTTCAATCATTGAAAATTGAACATTGGTGTATTTGATCTTATATCTGGAATCTCATTAACCCACAAAGTGAATGATATTATCAAAACATTACAGCTGCAGTATTAAAAACTACTTCTAAACCAAGTGAAGTATAATGGAAATGAACTTGGAGGTCACTGGCTGTAATCCCAGCTCTCAAATAAACCCCTGGGCTTAAGAGAAGCACTTACACTCTCTCCTCAGAAGAGAAGAGCACTGATCTGGAAACAGGTGATGATGAGCGATTCCTCTCCATATCAACCTGAGGTCAGCTTGTGTGCGAGCTGCTCCGTGTGAGACGCTGTCAGCACATCTTAGTCCAGACCCCCTCTGTTAGACTTCCTCTCCATCTGTGTGCCATTAATTATTATCTTTATTATACACACAGAGACACCTTCTCTAACACCCCACACACAAAGAAAAAAACTAAAGTTCCTCTAATCTGTCCCATTCCTCTCTAGGAGATAAAACGCTGATCACATATGCTGCCAGCTCAGACGATTAGCTTGTTCTATCAGTCTATCAGGCAAGGAGATAAGGAATAATACACTAGAGTGTGCCAAGGTCAGGAGGAGGCTTGTGAAACATGCGGCCCATAGGAGGAGCGGGATGGAGAGAGACACCGGCGGCCGCACTGCAGATAAGAGGCAGATCACAGAGTTTTAAGGATTAGGCATATGATTTTTACAGTCAGCTTCGCTTCAGAGAGATCCCATCGCCGTGGGGAAACAAGGCAGCCATGCAAAGGAGTGGGCCAAGCCCACCTGCATGGCAGCCCCTCATCATCCACTCTGTTTCAAGTGCTGGATGTGATGCCCTGGTGTTGTGATGGAGAGCCAGTGTACCGGATTATGCTTGGATATTGTCAGTCTAGTCTTACAGATTCAGTGCGTTTGGTCCCATAACAAACATAAAATAATGTACTGCAATTTCTTTATTTATCTACCATATACCATGTTCCCAAGAGCCTTTTTTTTCTTTGCATCTTACATTTAAAGGAGATTTAGTAACTTTTTCCTTATTAAAAAGTTTTACACAAGTGTTGTTTTTGTTAACTAAAACTACAAAAAATAATTGTTAAAAAAGTAAAATAAGATATTAAATAGATGAAAATAATTCCTGTTGCATGAGGAACTAACTGAAATACTACTGAAGTACTAGAATTATTTAAATTGATATAAAATAAAAATAAACTGGAGGTAAATAGAAACAAATAAAATGAATGAAAAGGAGTACAAAAAAATGACTTTAAATAACATTTAATGAAAACTAAAAAGAGGTCATTTAAAATAATTATATTAGTATAAATATAAATAATACCAAAAGAATACTCTTGTACACATAAGGAAATTAATACTTAAAAAAAATAATAATTCACATACACTCAAAGACTCCAGTCAAATGTAAACAATATTAACTACATGTAAAACATTGTTATGGATGGTTCACCTAAAATTTCATCATTTTCTCACCCTCTTATTGTAAAAAAAAAGATTTTTCCCTCTTACTATAGAAGTCATTGGCTACAAGCAACTGATTTGTTACTATTCTTCAAAATCTCTTTTTCAGAATTTTCTCAAAAATTAAAAACATTGTGGCTGCATTTCTACAAAGGCATCAGTAACTGATGTCAGTTTAAAATACATGTTCACCTGTGCCTTTTTATTTGACATGTTGAACGAGTAGCACGTGTCCCAGTTGTCATTCTGGACCTGCAGCCAGGAGGCGATCACTTTGGGCCTGAGGATTTTAATTTGTCCTTGAATGAGGTACATACAAATTCCATTTGAATCATCCTGCACCTTATCAGAATGAATTGTTACATTACCTGCTTCCAATGTTAACACACTCGAGCATAATACTTCACCATGCTGGCTATTATAAAGCTTTGGATCAATCATTAAGGTTGTCATTACATAAGCTTTGTGATCATGTAAAACTTTTAGCATTATACATTTTTCATGTATACTGTACTGTTGCTAGAATTCTATTAGTGAGACTAACAACTTGTGTTTACAGCTTTGTCATGTTTTTTTTTTTCTCTCTTCACAGTGCGCCCGACAGTTAGCCTTTCTTTACACAGAACTTGGACTAGACCACCAAAAAACTCGACGGAAACAAAAACACAGGTCAAATAACCTGACTGGAAAGTCTCACAGACCACGAAACTAATTTATATGTGTGTACTGTATTTGTGAGTGAAAAACCAGACAAAAAGTTATACTTATTTTTCTTAATGAACCAAACATTTATTTTGTTGCATAGAAGTTTTTTTTATTTTTTATAAAAATTTGTCTGACTAAAACAGCTTGCATTGCCAGGCAACTTGTCAGTTCACACTGAACACAAACAGTATATGGAC
This sequence comes from Carassius carassius, assembly GCF_963082965.1. Taxonomy (NCBI): domain Eukaryota; kingdom Metazoa; phylum Chordata; class Actinopteri; order Cypriniformes; family Cyprinidae; genus Carassius; species Carassius carassius. The sequence goes on from NC_081784.1 coordinate 18,020,391, forward strand.
TATCACAGCCAATCAGAAGACACTTAATGTTCAGTGTACAGTTCAGTGGACCAATGAGATGTCAAAGTGGGCAGGACTTTGGCACTGTTTAAATATTTGAAGTGATCTGATTCTTAATGTACTGACAGGCATCTATCTGGTCACTCACCACCCAGTTTGACCATTTTCCCTCTGACATGTTTGACATCCATAAATGAACCAAGCGTCTGGCTCGATTTCCAAACAGATCATCAGGAAGTTACAGCTGATAGAAGTTAAAGGGAAAGTCTCTTTCAGTGACATAGCTTGTGCCATAGTTCCTCATGTTTTTTTCTATTTCTTCATAATCATAATACTCTGCCACGTCCTAACGATAAAAAACATCCATAACGATATTAAGCACAACAGTTTTCAGTGGAAGTCAATGGGGTAAGGCAGGGCATTGTACATTTAGAAAATGAATAAAATCTGTGCGGAATAAAAATCCAAAAATTCCTTCTACCTAGACCAGCAGTCCCTCCACTAAACAAACAATTAAAGGAAAGGACAACTTTTACTGCTCAAACTATAGATATGTGTGTATGAAATAATGCTTTTACAGAAATACAAGTACTGCTTTTAAATCTAAAAAGTCTTGCCCCAAAGACTTCCGTTGCAAGTACATAAAACACCATTTTTGTATGTTCTTCCAAACTGAGGGATGAATAAAAGTGATTTCCTGTTGTAATCAACATGTCACAGATGATCAGTTTTAACTTGCGTTGAACCTGTGAACATTCCTTTAAGTTAATTCTAACAAGTCCATGAGGAGCAGAAAGACAATTCACTAAAGAAGAAGGCCAAGACCACGGAGTTATTTCCCTAGATCTTCAATGGCTTTGAAATCGTCTGGAATTAGGATAATGGGAATGACTTGCCAGTAAATCCATTGAAATATGCACTAGTAATCCTTAAATGACATTGTGAGAACAAAGAACAGTAATAGGACTCCTCCTGACTGAATTCGAAGAACATTTTTGACTCTGGCAGATGAAGTGCTACAACAAATAAGTGTTTACATTTTCACGTTGTTGTATAGCATTGTTGGGCTTACTGGATCTTGGTCAGGGTCGACCTGGGGTTAATTTCTCAAATATGTGGCCTCCATCAAGCATGTTTCACAGCGACCATGCAGAACCCGTCCACCCACTTCTTGGGAGAAATGGATTATATCCTATTAGACAGATGTGGAAGAAAGATCAAAGAGGGCCCATGTTAGTAATGAAACATGATAAGGTATGGTGGATTGCAGATCTGCATAAAGAGCCTTTTTGTTAAAGAGCTTGAAGGCTAATGTTCCTCACTCCATGGTAAAGTCCTCAAAGTTTTCCATGGCTCAAAAGATGAGATCAATCTCCCTGAAGTCCTCCACATCATATATAAAGTCTCTCATATGAGACTTGTAGAAAGGGCTGATCCAGGTTGCTTTAATGTTCTCAAAATGAATCAGTTTGTCCTTAATTCCTGAAGTAAAACAATGAAGTATACTTTTGTTCTGTATTCAACAATTAATTTATCTTGGTCACAACAACCTTTATAATCGTTCCAATCTTTTAATATCTAAATGTGAACATTTTAGATTGTCAAATTTATTAGTCTCTTGTAGAACATAAGCTGGTGTTTTGTCTTATCCACAGTTTTTGCTTTGTGTAGACATGTTTCAAAGTAAAATACTAATCATCACCCTGTAATGTACAGCTGTAAAATCAGTTTTATGTACTTTATGGCATGTGTAGACATAATTATGCCTATTACATAAGAGCATTTAAACAACCTCCTCTTGCTTGAAACAGAATATGCTGCAGGACAGAACCATTGTGAAGGAAAAGCATGGCTTTTGTGTGCCTGTCCAAAGCCATCTACACTCACTTCTCAAATAACGCTACAGCTGGAGGGAACTCCCAGCTACTGAAAAGATCAGTTTTTCAGGCCAGCATGATACACTACTACTTACTTTTTCCTGTCTTTTTTTGTTAGGCCAGTTTTCTTACATGAGCACATTATGATGCGTTAACGTACATTGAGTTCTCAATACACACACACACACACACACACAACAAGCCGGATCCGGAACCTCCGAAATCGGAGGCACCTCAATTTTGCGGATCCTCCTCCTCCAGGGGTGGCGTTCAGTATGGCAGACAGATATGTGCCGTGAAAAATTAACCAAAATTAGAGCTCTATTATTATTCGTTATTATTATTTTAAATCAGAGGGTTTTACAAATATTTAACCAATGATAAGTATTTAAAAAAGCTTGTCAGTAAAACTTCATTATGCCATTGCATCCTCAGATTGACGCGCGCCACAGCCTGGAGGAGACAAATTACTGAAATGAATTAAAATATAAATAATTTAATAGAAATATTAACAATAAAATGAAATAAAAATAACTTTACCAAAACAAAACAAAAAATCAATTAAATGAAAACTGACATTTAACACAGAAATAACACTGTAATAATGGGGAATAACAATTTCACATTGTTTCATGGAAATTATTTTTTTAATTATTTTTTTTTTTTTACTCTATTAGCCTGTAGTGTTTTACCTTAAAGATCAAAACTTACCTTTGAGATCTCCAACACCATCAGCATTTGAATCTTTGAATGATCGTGGATTAACCTGATAGACCGGAGACAGCTGCCACCAGCTCTTGCATCGAGGTGACAGCGCCACAATTGTAATGCTCACGGCAATAAGGGCCAAGATGCATATAATGATCAGCCAGAAAATAATCTCTGGAGGGATGCAGTTGCACGCTTTGCTGGAATATAACATCAGGACCTCTTTGGGTATCCCAGCATACAGCTTGATCTGAGTGTACTCGTCGTCCTCTGAACCGATGACCGATGCTGGTGCCCTGCTGCTCTCGAGTGCTTGATGCATCGGATGTATCATCATCTTCTTGAAAGGCTGCATTCTGGATGCCTTCTTGCCGCTCCAACGCATCGATGTTGGCGATTTTGGTCAAACTCATCTTTCTTGCTTCATTCAGTCCCAAGGAACAACACTTGTAAGAGCAGAAACAGCGGGAAGTCCTGTTAAATAGAGGCATTCACAAGTCCATAGTGCACAACACTCATTCAGTCTCCATCCCTCTCAACATACAATAAAACCCCTCCCAGAGGAATGTGGCAGAGGTTAGTAAGGCCAATCACACACTGCCTTGGCTACATATTATTGAAAAATCAGGTAACTCATCCTGGCATTAGCTATGCCACAAAGTGACAGTTTGCAATGCTTTAGTGTTGCTGACAACTCTCTACACAGGATTCTCACACCCCTCTGAAAATAACCAACACTTTAATTAGCAAACTAAAGCCGGAGAGTTAGCCAGCTAGCTTTTTTACTTTATGACAAATTGGCTGGCAAACTTTTACCATTAAAACAACTCTTTAGTTTCCCATTTAGATTCCCTTGTTATCAGATTTCTACAAGAATTAACAAATTAAGAATCCTGTCCAACTTATTATAATGCAACAAATGTAAAGTGTAACTTAATTATATTTTTATTAATGTTAATATTGCATTATATATTTTAAAATATATATATTTTAATTTTTATAATCATATTTTTTTGCCTAATTTGCATTGTTTTGGGCGACTTCAAACTAAATATTTTAATCATATTATTAAAATAAAAACGTTTTAAAAATTGTTTTTGGCAATTGAAATAGTTGAAATTATATATAAATATTATATGAAAAAAATAGCAATGATTCCTGGAAACGGTAGAATAAAAAATTCAAATCTACTAAAATATGATTTAAATTAAAATGAAAATCTAAAAAAGCTAATTCAAAATATTTATATATATAATAGAACCACATATAAATAACAGTTAAATAATACTGGTAAGAATGAGGAAAAATAAGTAAATAACAACGAGCTCGCAAACTCTTATATTACACACTTGTTAAAAAAAAGTGCAAAACTATCACTGCTGCGGTACCATTTCAAAAAGTACTAATAAGTACGCGTTGAGGCACTTGTACATGTCATTGAAAATAAGGTATAATAGTATTTAGTCCTTAGTGTACCACCCCAGTGACAGATGTAATCAGAACTCTACAAAAATAAAATGAACTGCAACTTGATTTTATTGATGTTTCAGCAGACTGTCAAGGCCTGATTACACGAAGACGAATATTTGGTGTAATGATATTTTAATTTGAATGAACGGCTGTTAATGCAGCTGCTTTTAAATTATACAATGCATTCCTTGTTACAGGTACAGAACTTTTTAATCTTTATGATAGGTCTGGAACTAAATAAAATCCAAATTAAACCAAAACTTGTTCTGCGATTTTTAAAACAGGCTTTTATGATACCCTATATAGCATAGCACTCATTACTAGCCATAATGCATTTTTAGCCTCGGACTAATGGGGCCACATACCACCCACAGTCTGCTCACTGACCATAGGATGCATATCGCACACAAAACTTGAAAGCACTTTCTCAGTCTGATAAATTCTAATCCAACCTAAAACACTTTTCTTTTTTTTATCGCTTCACATCAAAGTCAAGTTTCTAAGGTCCAAGGCTGATTGAATGAGTGCTTTGATTAAATAATCATTACATTTTTCAACTTTTGCTAGAGACATCAAATCTGTTGCGTCTCTTAACAGGTCATGTAGATCAGCACTGTATATTCAGCTTTGTTTACTCAGAAATACAGATCACAACATCTATACATACATATTTTTGTGTTTTATGGCCAAACTTTCACTAAGAGTACCATAATTTGAAATAATTTCAGTCTATTATTGCTCTATCACCTCCTAAAATGCACACAAAAACAAATCAACCAGCAGCTGTCTGCTTTACGTTCAGTCAGACAATTTCTTGCAGTCCAGGCCTTTTCCAATGTGATTAAACATGAGGAGCAAGACTGTTTTTTCCTGAATCTTTATTGTTCTGCTCAACATCACCTTTCAGGTTCTGAGGCCAGTGTAGTCCATTTACTGCTGAAAATATATATTAGCAAAACCAACATTACACTTGCATGATGAACCAGAAAATATTCTGTGAATTCATCACAAAGCTAGTATTTTTATGATCAGCTAACCAAAACAAAAAACACCACTTCACAATATACTCTTGAGGGAAAAAAAAGAAGAAAGGCAGGTTGCTGTAAGTTTACATCTGCATTGTGAAAGTTAGGGCTGATAAGGAAGAAGACTGAGATATAATACAAATGGGGAGCTGAGAGAAGCTGCGTGGCTTTGGTGGGTACTTACAATCCCTTTTAGCCAACATCACCCAAAGTTCTTGGGTGGCTGGGTTACACAAGTACATAAACAAATCTCAGTGTGTCTAAAGTAATTCACACAATGTGGCACGCTCATCGGTCACCACCAACACAACTCTATTGCTTCACACGTTAAGCCACAAAGAACGTCAAACTTGGGAAAAATAAAAAATATATATATGAATTTATATATATTTCTCTCTATATATTCTATATTCTCTGAAACAGCAGGATTAAAAAGCTTATAACAACCAATCCAAGTGATAACCTGCAAAACGAAGCAGAGTCGAGTCCGAGGTTCTACCTAAAGGTCAGTCAGTGCACATAAAAGGAAAGATGCAAAAGACCGACAAGCATCAAATCTTTCCACGCAGGCTATGTAGTAATGAAGCAATTCTTTAAAATATGATCCACACGCATTCATTAGTCAATATATCCTCAATTAAAGCCAGTGATGATCCATAACCCCATACCAGGGGCTGCAGTGGTCTCACGTAGCCAAGTTTATCAACTGTATCCTGGCCTCAGGGCATTTGGCGTTAGCAAACCTCACTTGAATTCACAGATGACTTGAAAAGGGACCACAGCACGTATATGAGTCCATCTCGCAAAACATCCTCTGTTTCAAAAAGAACACCCACAGCCACCACAAAAAAAGTGAGAAAAAGTGTTTTTTTATTGTATGATGTGTTTTTTGTTATTGTTGTGTTTAAGTTTTTAAAAACTGGAACTCCATTCTTTCCCTCATATAATAGAAAAAAGCGTGTTTGTAATGCTTTTGGTTGTACTGTTTCTCCATTGTGTTGTGACTCTTGAAGGAACGTCCGTTGAATCTCTTGGTTTCACTGGGACAAAAGAAACATGACTAATGTCTTGTGTAGAAAAGGTGCTCTTTCCTCCGGTGGGATGGCTACCACGGGTCCTCAAGGTCAGCAGCACTCTGCAGAGAAACACCACAAAGAGAAGACCATCAGCAGGCAAAGCCACTTATCTTTGACAAATTAAATTATTAAATACACTACTGGTTAAACGTTTGTGGTTTGATTGATTTATTTATTTATTTTTTCATAAATCAAGGATGCATTATTGTTTAAAAGAGACCGGTAAAAATAATGTCACAAAAGATTCTAGCAAATAAATGCTGTTATTTTAAACTTTCTATTCATCAATCAAACAATCATTTATGTGTGTGTGTGTGTGTGTGTGTGTGTGTGTGTGTGTGTGTGTGTGTGTGTGTGTGTGTGTGTGTCTGTGTCTGTATTAAGCAGCACAATGGTTTTCATCATTGAAGATATCATTGAAGGATCATTGGATGCTGAAAATTTGGCTTTACCATCAATAATAAATTACATTACAATATAAAACAGTTATTTTAAATCGTAATATTTCACAATATTACTGTTTTGTTGTATTTTTGATCAGATAAATGCATTCTTACTAAATGCATACTGAGAAAAAAAAAATCTAAACTTGGACCTACAGTATGATTATTTAGCACAGGTTAAATCCTTTTTATTTAAATATACACTGAATGTTTCAGGATGTACAAACAATTATTCAGCAAAATATACGTTCTCTCAACGATATATTTGAATGTCTATCAAGTCCTAAACCTTTAAACTACAAATGAACATTACACATTTAAAAGAATCTTATTTTAATTTCACAATTATCCCCAACCTCAGGTTGAAAGAAAAAATGTATCACAAAAAGCCCTTTGACAGTGAGAAAACATATTACAACTGTCCCTGGTCTCCCATGCTCCATTACAGCTAACCATTACAATGATTACTCAACCCTGAAACCAGAATGGTGCAGTTCTTGTTTCTTTGTCTAATATTTTATTTGCAGTAGTAAAACTGTGATTTAATAATTTCTTCACTCGAGATCAAATAATAAACTGTTGTACAAGGCACAGACACAATTCAGAGAAGGAAAGGCAATGGGATAATCAGTTTTTGGATTATTATTTTTTTTTCCTCTACCATTATGTTATTTTCTACTCTCACTTCCCAGCAGACATCTGCATCCAAGAAAAGAAATATGCATGTGCAAAGCATCAACATGAATGATTGTGGAAAACTGATCCAGACCCTTGTAAAATGGCTGATAAGAGATTAGAGAGTAATATTTTTGGTCCCTAATATGATTACTTTAAGACACATCCAAGTAAGGCATTTCTTGACAGTAAGTGCAAGTCATCTGCATTAACAGACAGTAACATGGTTGCTTTGGTAATGAAAAAAAAATAATAATAATAATCTACAGGGCTTTGAATATTTAACAGGTAGAGTATAATATAACCATACTTTGACTGACAGTTTGGTCACACTGCAAACCAGCCACAAACCAACAACTAAATACATGCAAAATTCCCTCTACTGATGCATTCATAAGATCAGTACATATGGGGTAGATCTGGTGATTTTCCACCAAAATGTTCAAACAAACGGTTCAAAAATGTTCAAAAGTCAATCTTTCTGCAGAAAACATTAGTATTAACTAGTAATCAACTTACCAAATGAAACAGCTGGGCTGCATTAATCAAAGGGTGAACACACACATCATTATTTCTATTAATTTGTAGTATCCTCTTAATGTGCCTTAATGTTTGTTCTTACGAATACCATCCTTACTTTATACATTTGATCAAGAATATAGTAGTCAATTACAGCAGCTATATAACTGCAAACTGTTCATCTTGTTGTGAAAAACAGGTTATGGTTCTATAAAAAATGAGGGGTGGACAGAGTATAAAGCTTACTACACACCGTCACTGGCTATCACTGAGAATCTCGTCTACTCATCTCAAGCCAACAAAACATCACTGACTGAAGAGGCCTAGGGATGTCAAAAGCACCAAGATGATACTGAAAATTAAATATAAATGCTGTCAAACAGATCTGGTTTTACGTTAATAAAATGAGTCTATCTTTCATTAGTTTCTTTATTAATGTTAACTAGAATGATTGCTTGGAAATACTAGACTTTCTTTGAGCCATATTTGTAAGTGACCATACTATTTAAAAGTTTGGAGTTGAGAAGACATTGTAACGTGTTTTACTCACCAAAGCTGCGATTATTTGATCAAAAATACAGTAAAAACAGCAATATTATTACAATTTAAATAAACTTTTTTTTTAAATATATTTTCAAATGTCTTTCTTTCAGCAGCCTCTACTCCAGTCACATAATCTGTCAGAAATCATTCTAATTTGCAGATTTACTGATCAGTAAACTTTTATGATTACCATCATTGTTAAAAACAGTTATGCAGTTTAATATTTTTTAAGCATTTTACTTAAATTAGATTTTACTTTGGTATCAAAAGTGGTATCAAGGATCCTGAAATCTCTCTGCCACTGATATAGGCTACTGACATTTTGGTATCGTGACAACCCTAATGAGAAGAGTCCAAGATTGTAGAGAACACAATCTCTCTCTCTCTCACTCACACTCACACACACACACACACGTTCATGTTCATAGGTACAAACAACAGCACCGGTAACCAAATGCAGGCTTTACAACATGAAACCCTAGTTCAATTTCGCCAGATCTCACATTAAGCAGTGGCATCATCATCATCATGAGACATCGCTGAAGAGTTCATGACAGCATAAAAAGGTAATAAAATAACATGCTTGGGTGCTCACTAATCAAGTCTGATTGGTCATGCTTACAGGCTGATAGATCTCAGTTCATCACCTTGATGGGAAGTATTAGGAGCGTTTGTGATATGGTGATCTCAACCGCTGTGCTTTGGGGCAGAGGATCATTTGAATGAGCTCATTACATCTGTGATTTGAGCAGGATGTTTTACAATCAGCAGTAAATAAATGAGTGAAGCAGGTGAGTGGGGTGGAGAGAGCAAACACTCGGTATTGAGAAAGTAACAGGTGATTTGCAGATGATGGATGATAATACCAGGTATAAATGGGTAAAGTGAGCAAGGTGCAGAACAAGGCTACGCCTCATGATGAGATGAGTCCAATACATCAAGGGAAAGTTGACATTTCTACATTTTTATGGTAAGACCAGGGGCTAAATTTACTGCTGTCATCATACCAGTATGTTCTACACCTAAAAAGCTCTCTATTCATACTCACACCATCCTCTTCTCTTTGGGGGATCAAACAGTTGTACACCGCTTCAATAACACTGTGCCTGTAAAGAAAGACAACAGCCAAGATATAAGAAAAAATTTTAAGATCTATGAGTAAACTGGAATACAGGGTTTAAAGGTTAAAGATAAAGATTCAAGCAGGACAAGCTGGATTCTGGGTCAAGTCTACTTGGGACTAAATCAGCAAACTTTGTTATCATTCCAGATCCTTGAATATTAGACTCGTTATCCTGTGTCCCATAAAGATGTTGGTGCAGATGTGAACCTCTGTGTGGTTTGTAACCATGATAATTACTTACTTGCTGGCAAGGCCGCCCCCTGGTGGGAGACTGGGGATGCTTTCTTGGGACAGGCTGCTCATGACATGCGCCAGCTCAGGCACACCGTCTTCCCCTGCTTTCTCAATTAGCTCTGATTAGGAAACAGAAAGGATAAACCACAGGTTAAAGCTTGCTAAGTAAGTATTTGACTGCTCCATTTAAATGGAACACATTTAATGCATGCAGGACAACTTGGTGTATATGTGAACTACTTTATCTGTATGAAGAAATGAGCAATGCATTGTTGATATTGCTAGTGTAGAGCATTGGAGTTAACTGGTATTATATTTAAAAAGAAAAATGGGAGATAAAGACTTAAAGAAAAAAAAACAAAAACACAGAGGCAAGAGTGGGACTCTGGAAGGAAAGCCTGTGGCCCAGTTGGGCTGCTCTGGGCCGCTCTGGGCCTGTTGCCAGTTAGATGTTCAGCCAGCACATTCCTCACCAGAGCAGCAGTGCCGATGACTCCCTCAGGCCCTCTCAGCACCCAGCCAAACATTACAACAACGTTAAACAAACCTTTGCCCAAAGCTCAAGGCTAAGAGTTTATTTACATAACCCCCAAATCCCCACAAAACCAACAACCACTTGCCAGAATATATCCAATATACAATACAGCAAGGAAAGGCCAATGGAGAGAAAAAAGCAAAAAGAAAAAGTGTCAGGCTATCGAGAGATAATAAACTAGGAAGAGAGAAAGATTAAAGGGGTGGAGACAGGATAGCATGTTTAAGACCAGAGAATTTTGTTTCTCCATAAATGCTTGCAGCAAATCAACAGAAAAAGGTTTCATGTCATTAGATTTAGATTGAGCATTGCTGAAGGAAAGTTGTGTAGGAAACACTGATATAGGCAATATTTTGGATTAAAAAAAAAATATATATATATATATATATATATATATATATATATATATATATATATATATATATATATATATATATATATATATATATATATATATATATATATATATTAGGAATGCACGATCATGATTTTTCATGGCCGATTCAGCTACCAAATTTTTTTTTACAAGCAAACTGGCCGATTCCGATTTCCGATTTTTTTTTAATCTTTAAGCATCAAACAAGAAAGAAGGAAAGTGTGCATAAACAAGATGTTTATTTGGTATTTAATAGGCCAAACTGGTTTTTGGCTATTGAAAACAATAACCGTAACCATCTGAAATTAATGGCAGTATCTGCACAGTAAGCAGACTACATTCAATACAAACATAGATGGGACAGACATCAGCATTTAGCTTTTGTTTTTGAATTGGGTTGAAACTACATAGAACTGGCCTTAAATTAAAAGATTAACTGTAACCATGTGAAATTAAAAAGGCAATAACTGCATAGTTCTACAGTCCAAACACCACAATCAACACACATTCAGCATCAGCATTCAGTATTTTAGTTTTTAAATTTGGTTTTAAATTTAAAACAAGGTCTTTATCAGTGAGACTAAATAAAAGTATGCTATATAAATATTATTCCAAAATGTTAAAATCAAATAATGTTGGTGCGAATAAAACAAAGATGCAGTGTTTCATTCATCATTTCATTCATAAATATAGATGTGAATCATTACCCTACATTTTTTTTAATTGGATGAATGAAACACTTTTTCAGTGTGCTACAGCAAGTGATTTTAAAATCAAATTCAGTCAATATAATTTTAAGGTAAAATAAAAATAATCATCCTATACAGAACTGACGTTTACTTCTGGCTTTTGAAACATTTATGCAATTTCTACTTTACAAAAAAAAAAAAAAAATCAGCTTTGTCACGGTTTAGTCCGTTTCGTTTCTCATCTAACACGTGAGAGGTTGAGCTGAACATCCCTTCACTGTCTCTGCGTGTGCAGGGCGCAAACAGGTACAGTACGCTCACGCAGCTTCAGTGCACGCTGAAAAGGGACTCTTATTTTGTGCAGTCCGCTTCCTGCTATCTGTTCCTCAGACGTGTAGCTCTGCACTTCCAGTGCTGATCGGCTGCCCGTGTCCTGCGCACAGATTTCGAAATACTTCCACACAAGTGACATGATAGCGAATGATTACAATGCAGTCTGTGCACGCGGGCGCACTTCAGAAAAAATCGGCCGAAAAAAGACCAAAATCCAGCCGATTGCCGATCGCGTATTTTAAGCAAAAACCGTCCAGTTCCGAGTTTAATAGAGCAAAATCAGTCAGTTTGTTGATTAAATTTATATTTTATCCAGCTCTGATATTAAATATAAAGATAACACTAGTAATTGAAGTAATTTTATTTTGTATTTGACTACTATTTTCAATTTATTGAATAATAGTTACTGCTGATACACAACTCAGGAGTTAAAGTGGAAAAAAATCCTGAGCCTGAACTTTTTTTGGGGGGGGGGGGGGGGGGGGTGTTTGGAGAGAAACTCCACAGACAGACTTAATTCAAATATTGACGATAGTAACAAAAATACAGTAACAAGAGATTAAAGTGCTTAAAAAAATGGTAAACAGACTGAGATAGACATGAATCTCTTCAATGATTATGTTTGGCACCATTTATTTAAAAGTACTATGTCAAATAAACTTCTAAACAATAACAAGTGCTTAAAGTGCTTAAATAATTAAGTGCTCAATGTGCTTAAAGAACTGAACTGCTAAACTGAAGATTAGAAGTGAAATCAAGGCTATTATCATTTTTTTTTCTGGGATGTAACTCGCATGTTGATTTGAAACCAACAGGCTTGTGAACGCTCTTTCTGTCTTCTGCCAGTTTTCTACACAGGGTGACCAGTGGCTGAGAAAATCTGAATGACAAATCATTTTCTGCTATAAATGTGCGCACACGTATTTTTTTTAATCGCAGACATGGTCAGTTATAGACAACGGTGTGTCAGCTAATAGTTGCTCCCAGCTAGAGACCTGCACTCCCGCGGGAGTACCGCGGGACCCAGCGCCACCGAGTGCAGCGCGGGACAATACTTGACGGGTGAATGCGGACGCGGGCGGCAAGATATTATTGTGTGCGGGTTGAGGGAAAATAAAATTATTTGCGGGACTCCCGCAAACTGTAAATATCTAACAAAATAAAGGAACTAGAAACAAATAGACTTTTATATATAATAAAATAAAATAGACTTTGCGGAATGGGAGGATGCGGATGATACCATAGACAGCGACGCGTAATTCGATTCCGAAATAGCGATATATTTAAATGTCAAATTGGATGGATTAGAAGCACACAGACCGGATGATGTCCTCCAGTGGTGGAAAAGACATATTTCCGAGATTAAGCAAACACGCCATGTACTTTGTATTCCAGCTAGTGCACCATCGGAGAGGGCTTTCAGTATTTGCGGTCGCATACTGGAGCAGAGACGGATTAAACTGAAGCCCTCAACAGAGAACGACATGATATTCCTGCATGGGCACAAGTAATCGTACAGTTTTTTTTTAGTCAATTCAGTTTATTTTTATTTATTTATTTAGCTTAATATTTAAAATTGGTCTATTTTGTTATTGAGGAATAAGGATATTTTTATGTTAAATGTTTGAATGAATTGCTCAGGCCCCATAAGCTACTTTTCCTTTGAAACTGAAATAAATCCAGGTTTATTATTATTATATAATTTATTAGGCTATAGTATATAGCCTAATTATTATAGGTATATATTTTTTATTTACACTTCTTACTTTTTTTTTTACTGTATTTATATGTTCTAAGTGCCTTGTTCATGTTCATACTTTTAATTAAACGCAAATAAAACGAAACATTTGTTTATTTTCCGTTTCTTTTTAAATTTATATTCAACAGGGGAGCAAGTGAAAAAATAAGAGTAGCAGGCAGAATATGCAATGTATTAAAAAAAAAAAGAAAAACCGGCCGGGAGTGGGAGAAAATAACATTTTTGCGCGAGCGGGACGGAAAAATCCCTCCCGCGCAGGTCTCTACTCCCGGCAACGTCGTGGTAAGTTTGAGTGCACGGGCAGCGGCTCTATGACCGGAGTCTGGTGCTGCGTTACAGGCAGGTTTTAGCTCGCAAGTCACTATTTCAAACCACGACTAACGACTTTGTACCGTTCGATAAATTACATACGACTGTCATTCGCAGTATCGCCTTAGATTATGAACGCGATATTGCAAAGCTTGTCAGTGAACTATTATTGTCAGTGAATTAAATGCAGCTCCATCTGAAAGCAGGTGATGGAGATTTACTACCAATCACAGAACTTGCTTTACTAATGAGATGCGCATTACAGTCACATGCGATTTATTGTGGAGCCGTAGTGTCTTTATTCAATTGTTTTTATTTGTTCTATTACATGTTAGAATGTTGATATAGTTTCATCAGATGTATAAATCCTAGTCCTATGGTGGACAAACTAGGCATCAAGTGGCAGGCCAATGAGTTCTTCTGTTCCTCACCTTTCACACGTGACTCAAGGTACTTGTCCAACTCCACATCTCTCTTTACCGCCTCCTCTGACACCTGGGGTGCATGTGGCAAACAGACTAATACAATACTCATATTATCTCGACTTCCCTAAAGGAGAAAAAGAAGAAAAAACTAAATCTCACCTGAGGATAAAACATTCATGCCAAGTAGAAAGCAGTCATACAAGTGAGAGTAAGGAACTGTACCTTATGTAGACAGGTATCTACAACCTCATTGCACACTCTCTCTAGGTCATCCGTCACCTCCAGCCTCGATCGCACAAAGGCACACAGCTCCTCATTGCTCATCACATCCCAAATACCGTCACACGCCAGCACCACAAATTCATCCTCCGCATCTGACCGAGCGATTTCAAATACTTCAGGCTCTGGTGACACGAGCTGCTCTGTGGGGCCCTTGCCCTCTACACACTTGTAGTCATAGTCACCAAGTGCTCGGGATACAGCCAGCGATCCGTTAACCCTCTGGATCATCACAGAGCCACCTGCATTCTGTATACGCTCCTTCTCCCGTGGGTTGCAGGGCTTATGGTCCAGCGTGGAGAAGCAGACGTGCGCATTGCGGCAGAGAAGGGCCCGTGAGTCCCCACAGTTAATGAAGTACAGATGTTCTGGGGAGAGCAGCACAGCCACAGCGGTAGAACCGCTGCGGTCCATGCCATTTCTCAGGTCTGTGAAGCTGCGCATGTGTTCATCAATCCTCAGGAAGCCGGCACGGATACCTCTCTTCACAGCTTGTATGACTGGTGTCTCGGGTGCCGAAGCTCCAGCCTTCCGCAGTTCATCTGCTGACCCCGCAGCGACGATATGTTCCAACAGGTGTTTGGAACAGTAGTTAGCGACACGCGAGCCAGCATGCCCATCATAGACGGCGAAGAAGGACCAGTCTTCCAGGCCATGCGGCAGGCCTACGGCTGCAGTGTGCGCATCCTCCATCTCCACCCTCCATCCTTGCATGCTGCTGAGGGCAAAACGCAGGCCGTTCCCATTCCCATGCGCATTGTATTTCTCTGTTTTGGGCTTATCTAAAAATGCCCCCATGGCTTAGGCCACCGTCTGCAGAGACAGAGAAAAAAAAACCATAGTAGGTACAAAGGACGCATTGAAAACCATGAAAAACATTTTTGGGGGTTTACAGCACAAAAGAAACACTGAAACATCTTTTAAAAGCTTCATTAATATTTGTGATCGCTAAAGCTTAAATGCATAAGCTAACATTAAGCATCCCTTCACACTCTGTCAATGCTGTAAATGCATACCCAGTGCTGCTTTGGACATGAAGATTAGGGAAAAAAAACGCACATACGGTTCAAAAACACCCACTGCGGAGTGAATACAAAATGTGGACGGTTTAGTCTTAGTGCTCAATAGACATTTCTATTAAAAACAAACTCTGAGTGAAATAAACATGTAGAGATTCTTGGCCCTTTAGCCATAAAGTAGGTGTAGCTTCTGAAAATCAAACTGCAGCCCAGATAATTCAATTGCCTGTGTAGTGCTGTTTTGCTGCTATAGGAGTGTATCCTGCACTGCTATACAGAAAATTGCCCATTTATTTGTTCAGTAGGCGTATAAAAAAAAAAAGTGGAAAATCACCCAATGAGGATTTGTTTTGTGATAACGACTAGCTGTATGTTATACCTTACACATTTTGTGTCCCGTTTAAGAACAAATCATACGACCGGTGTGATTTTTAAAAGAAAAAGAAAATTCAGAATACATGACAAAATATAAAATTATAGAACTACATGTGAAAATCAGGTTTGAAAGATAAACTTCAGTTTTGTCCTCTTAATAAAGTTTAATAGCTTTCTATTTTAAATGTTTCAAGCTGATAAAGTAAAAAAAAAAAAAAATTATAATAAAAAGAACAATAATAAAGCATCTAAATATAGGGCTGGGCATCGAAATGTATACTTTTTTAGGCACTGACCGAATTGCCTCGATTCCATCTAAAAATATCTTGTCGTTCAGTAATGAATTTCGATACCTAAGTGAATAATCTTGTCAACGTCAGTGAGCTAATAAGTAGTGATTGACCGAAAGGTTTTTTTTTTTTTTTTGACAGTCAATGCCGATATCTTGGAAAGCAGGGGGTCTGATAACCGATGGGACGGTATGAAAATTTCATATCACGATTATAGTGACCAAAGTTATCACGATTATCAATATTATCACGGTTTTGTTAAAATGAGATGGAAATGTTCAAAAAGAACTGATACACACACTGAAAACATTTGAACAAGTTTTATTTTTTGAAAATCAACAAACAACAAATATAATTAGCAGCTATATGAACTTGTTTTAAGCATAAACATTAAATTAACATTAACATGGATCCCTGAGAGGTATAAGTTTTCCTAGTGCAGGTTTTAATGAACAGTACCTTAAATAAGAACATCAAATGCACACATAAAAACAACACAAGTAAAGCAATCTGTGCATCATGTAACAATACAACCATATGTAAACGGATCAAATGAACAGCAATGATTGGTTGTATGTCTGTTCTCATCTTCTAAAGAAAAAAGTGCAGCTGAGCTGACCTAACATTAGAGTTATATATGCATCTTCGTTCACTTGAGATTGAAATGCAAAAATGTCAGCATATTTACTTTGTCTGGTTTAAGAAGTGCTCTTTGAGGAGAGACAATATGCCCGCTGGCACTGAACACTCTCTCTGATGGAACGCTGGTTGCTGGGATGCACAAAAGCTTCCTGGCAACCCTGGCAAGGTGAGGCAGCTCTGATGCATGACCCCTCCACCACACCAGTGGATCCTCTTCTGCTGGAACTGGGGGCAGAGACAGGTAGACTTTGATTTCTCCTTTCACACGGTCTTCTAGAGTGGTTGGAATCTGACCCTCTTCACCTTTTTGCTGCCTTGTTGAAGTTATCCTACTCAGCAACCCGGCTAGGCCTTTCCCCTCCGATGCTGCTGGTGGAGGTGCTGCTGCTGGTGGAGGTGCTTTGTGGTTCTTCCCTGACTTGTGCAGCCAGCTTCACAGCTTCCTGGACAGTCGGTTTCAATTTTTGAAGCCTCAGACTCATCTAAAGCGCTCCTTTTGAAGCGGGGGTCAATGAAACAAGCCATGTTCATGACTCTCTTAGCCTTCTCTGGGTATCTGCTTTTGAGGTCTTCTCTCATTTAATTTTTCATCTCCTTGGTCAGGGATGTATCTGTGTCCTTTTCCTCCAAAACATCAGAAGTAATGTGGTCCAGGACAGGCTTGATTGCTGACAGCATTACTCGTGTTTCTGAGGCAAGTGCATCTGTTAACTTGCTCAGAGGTTCGAGGAGCTGGCAGTTATTTATTATCCATGACAGTTATTTCTGTATCCTTGGGCATTAGATGCCATGTTCCTCTTTCTCCAGCCAGTGTTGCACAGACTGGTTGCTGCTAAGAAAACGCTCAACCATCTTGTGTGTAGATGCCCATCGAGTCACTACATCATGAATTAGAGCCTTCTGTGGCATGTTGAGGGCAGCTTGTTTTTCCCTCAGTTCTCGCCTTTTCTTCCAGCTCCGTGAAAAGCCCTGGACCAGATGACGGCAGGCCTTGACTGCTTTTTCAACTCTCTGAATTTTCAAAGCCTTTGAAATGGCCAGATTCAAATTATGGCCAAAGCACCCAAGCCACACTTCTGAGAAATCTTCAAATGCCTTTATCATGTTTGTTGCATTGTCTGTGGTTATGCAGACCAGGTCTTTTTTGTTGATCCCCCATTCTTCCAGCATGTTCTCAAAAAACTCGCTGATGTTTTGAGCTGAGTGATCTTCTGGGAAGAATTGAGTTGAGGCAGTTTGATTCCAGTTGCCAGTCTGGGGTGAGGTAATGGATAGTGACGCTTATGTAGGGTTGACCACCACCGCTTTCACTAGTCCAGAGGTCAGTAGTTGCAGCAAACCATGTTCCTTGAGCTAATTTTTTTACAACAGCAGCTTTGACCTGGTTGTACAGGTTTGGTATTTCAGTTTTGGAAAAATATTTTCGTGATGGCACTTTGTAGTGTGGTACAGCAACTTTCATCAGCCTCAGAAAACCAGGCCTCTCAACAATTTGAAATGGCATCATGTCCTTTGCAATGAAAAATGAAATGGCTGCAGTGAGGTCTTGTGCATTTTTTGATGTGGGTGCATAAGCAGTCTGCCTTTTAAATGCTTGTTCAAGTGTCTGTGTCACAACTGTAGATGAGGAGGGAGTCGAGGGACCAGAAGCATCACTAGGTTTGCCTGCTGCACGCCCACTCTGTAAACAAAGAAATAGCAAATGTATTCTTATTATTAATGATAATATTATTCACTCATGCATGTGTGTGCATGACCGAATATTATTAATATAAATAATATTAATAATAAATACATTTTTCACACACACACACACACATTAAATGAACAAATATGTTGGTTGGGTGACTAAACTATTAAAATACTTATTATGACCGTTATATATAAATAGCAACGCATTATAACACAGCGCGCCTGCATGTCTAGAATCACCGCGGGCGCGACCTCTGGTTTCATTCATATGTACGTCTTGCGTCTCAGTTTTTGATTGTATTGAAAATCAAATCAGAGTAATTTAATAATACTACAATAATAAATGTTGAAGTGATCATATTGTCTCGACGATTGTTTCTTACACTCACTGTAACGTGCATAACTTAATGGATTTAGAAACCGGTAAGATTTAAAAACATTCATCACAATTCAATATGTCCCTGAAAATATTTCTGTGGTAATGTTTGTCCGTTATGGCTCAAAGCCACTTGCTGTAATGTTAAACCTTTTTCACAGAAGCTTTGCGTTGAATCACAAGTGAGATAATGAAATAATATTTAATCTCTAATCATTATTTTTGTCCACTTATTTGCCCAAGTTAGTTTTGGTACTGAGGTATAAGTTAACTCACCTTGCATTCGCTATATAAGAGTGGGTGGTTGTCACGAAGATGACTTAGCAGATTCGACGTATTTCCCCCTTTTGCAGCGATTTTCCTCTTGCAAGATCTGCAGACAGGGTGCCCATCCTCGATTAAATTGCCGTCAGGGCTCTTGTAATATCCAAAATACGACCACACCTCAGATTTTGTCCTCTTGGATGGCTGAAAAATCTCCCGTGCGCTGTCACTGCCTTCCGCCATGTCTTCTCATGCAAAACTCAATGTTGCATGCGCGCTGCAGCGCGCGCCTGCGTCAAACTGATTCTGGCTGGACAGGATTTATCGCGAGTTTTCAAAATCACGATAATCAAACACGGTTGTTATGGTAATTAAATTTGAAACGATAATACTAACCGTCAGGACATTTTATCGTGGTTAATCGTAAAACCGGTAATCGTCCCATCCCTAACCGATATAAAACCTTTTTTTTTATTTTTCATATGACAATGGATTAAAAAAATACGTGTGTAAAATAGACATTTATAATTTAGATGACAAAGTATTTCTGACAAACAAAATATCATTTAAAATGAAGTAAACACTGTAACCAACAGGGCACTCAGTATTCTGGGATGTTTGTGTGCATTGAGAATCATATTTTTCAAATGAAGCGAGGGTAACACTCATTTTACATGAATTGTAAATGTCACATCATGAAAATGTCAGTGGGCAAATGCATAAAGTGCAGCATAATTTGAAATCACGAGTTTAAATTTTCAGAATCAGAATCAGAATGAGATTTTATTGCCAGGTATGTTTACACATACGAGAAATTTGTTTTTGTGACAGAAGCTCCGCAGTACAACAGAATGACAGCAACAGAACATAAAACACATAATAAAAGAATATAAAAATACAAAAAATACAAATAAGTAGACAAGGAATGACAATATACAAATTGACAATTGTAGGCAGGTATATTACAAAAATGCAGTTATGTATGTACATGTATATTATGTGCAAAATTTAAGTGTATACTAAGTATGTGTGTTAGATAAATTAAGTGTAAGTGTATTTTAAAGCATTTAATTCACACAGACCGACCGTCACACAGAGAACATGCGATCATGCTGGATACATATGCACACTTCACAAGATCTCACAGCATGATTAGACTAAGTTTGCAAGGTTTGTGAAATTAAATATTTATTAGTCATTCAAAGATTTGTTTAAATTATATAAATGCTGTGACGAGTCAGCTGCCTCCTCCCTGATTATCATCGGCACCCCGTCCTAAATCGTTGCCCTTCACCAGGCTCCCGACAGGAGTGGGTGTGAGAGAGGAGGGGCGCTGGACGAGCCAGGGCTGGCGGCGTGTGATGGGGCACACCTGATGTGAATGGAGCCTCATCACCGCCGCTGTTTAAAAGCCCAACGTGCCTCTCCTCAAGAGACCGGTCTCTTCCCAGTGCATGCACACTGGTGTCCTCGTGGGTCCAGGAAGGGTGCGTTGAGGGATTCCTCACCAGAGACGTGAGACGCCGGACCCATGATCTGGACGAGAACCACACCCGTTTACATGACCAGGATGCCAGGCCGTCCATCCCCTGCAAGCGCCGTGGCCGACGAGCAGGATGCGACCGCTAGAAGAAGCCGCCACCCCTCGCACGATGGACTCCGCCCCTTACCTGGACCCTTCCTCCATGAACACTGCCCGACCCATTCGAACCCCGCAGCACGACGAGGACACCAGATACCCTGTTTATTTTGGACACTCTCCCCCTTTGGCCACTTTTATTCCCTCTTACTTTATTTTCTGTTAATAAAAGCCTCTCCGAGGCCTGACGCCAAGCCCACTGTGTCGGTCGTTGGCTCCTCCCATTACTATGCATATTTGCGTAATGCTGAAGGCAAACGAGCAAAAAAAAAGAAAAAAAGAAAAAAGAAAAAAAAAAAGGCAAAAATATTATAATGTTTGCTTTTCTATTACTAATAATCTATCTGATTATTAGAACATTAACAATATCACTTCAATACATAATTTACAACAACATAACATTTTCTTAGGAAACAATCATTATACAAAAGCATACAAGAAACAACTACAGTAGTAATGAAAATCATATACAATCTTTCAGTTAAATCAGTAATAAAAAAATTCTAAAATTCTTCCAGGAGAGACTTATAAAAATGTCTTGTGTTTTTGTTTTAAAATTAAAATAATCCTCATCCATACTGGCATTTTTTACTGTGTTTCAGAAAAGATCTCTGTCAACACCACATGACCAAAAATGCATGCTATTTGACCATTCATGCACACTGTAGCATCATGCTACACAAGACGGTTTAAAAGATTTAGACTACGCTTTTAATCAAAACTCGCTTTAAATCACTATTGTTTTTAATAACTTCATATTGCAATCTAATGTGGGTATTGGCCATATAATGTTGCTGAAATATGTTATTTGTAGCCTTTTAGTGCTTTAGTGTGACCTTAGTAGGGCTTATTATTCACCTGTTGTACACGCACAGTCCGCGCGGTTTCAAAAAATGCCAGCACGCAGGGAGAGTGCGCGGCTGTCCGCAAGCCCTCTTGTTGACGATCATTTCAATGCAGACGGTGCATGGACATGGACGGCCTAAGTATATTTTGGCCTTTATCAGTGGCGCATGAGATGCGATGACAATGTAAGTGTCATTGCATTATAATTTTTTTGTTAGCCCATCCAGCTGAAGCCACTAGATGTAGCGCTGCTGCGATATTCTTTCAAAATATTGCGGAAAAAGAGAACATCAATGTGGAGAAGATCTGGTTTACATCAAAACTGAAACCAAGCCGATCACACAGAACGCATATTTTGTGCATTTTCTAGAGGGACATCATCTATCACCATTGCACTCGCGTCTTGCACAAGACAGTAAGTTCAACTTTTTAAAAACATCTCTCGAGACTTTAAGGTGGGTTTTTCCCCATCCCACTGCCTCTCATGTTTTTAAATGAAAAATGTACTCTGTGTGATTGGCTTTCCACACTTTGTATTAAACTATGCATACATAGATGATGCTGTTTTGTTTATAGTTGTTTAAGCGACTTAATTATAATTGGTTTATAAACATTTTAAATAATATTTACTTCACAGTCATGTATTCTAATGCTTTGAATAAATGATCACTAGTAATATTTTCCTCGATGCACCCACTTGTGGCCTCAGGAAAGAAGCCAAAAGATTTTTTTTTCACCCTAACTGAAATTATGCATTTTAAATTCAAATATAAATTTGAATTTTGATAATATACAAGTTCAAAATTCGAATGTAGTTTTTCAGCCATTTTGACAGCCCTAGACCTTAGTGAATTTTGTGTCAGTATGTCATAAATAGAATGAGGCAACAGTTTACTGTCTGGGATTTGTTGTGTTGCGCCACACTAGTGTAGACAGCATCACTGATTATAATGGGTTCTATGGTATTTTGTCACATCGCGCCGAGCTGCTTGCATCCGGTGTAGACACAGTGTTATTCATCACAACAGTAGTGTAACTGCAAGTGATGTGATTGCAGAGATTAAACTTCTCACCCAGCAGGAAGACAGGATTTGCTTTCCTCAGATTAACTGCCTGTTAAGACACAAATTCAAGCTGGTACATGTAGCTGTCTGGACTATTTTCCAGATGAATCATACTAGACAGTAACACAATTCTAATCATATTTATTTATTTTTTATCAAAACAGAATTTTGCTTGTCTTTTGCTGAGATGAGCCACTTGGTAACCGTGGTGAGAGTAACAGATACATGGAAGCTCCATTCAGAACCTATGCAGCCATGCAAAACCACACATGCTAAAAAAACAGCTCTGATTCAGTGAAGAACAGATGAATCCAAATCTATTTACAGGATAGAGTGAAAGTGACCCTAATTACTCATGCTGTGGTGACCTCAGTATCACCGGTTTAATGCAACAACGCTAGCAGAGTTCTGGAACTCAGAGCTCACAGTCAGCCAACAGTGAAAGGAGGTCAGCCACGCTGCCAGATCAGTCACACAACAGCTCTTTTTGACCACAGGTTACAGCTTCAATTCTCAGCAAACATTACATGTGGACAGAATTTCTTTTTTCTTTTTTGCAATTCTAAGTTGAAATGAGGACAGATAGTTAACTTGCAAAAAAAAAATTGACTCCAGTTCTCTGCTATTCAGGTGCAAACAGACAAAACTAACATGCCTTTCAAATAACAAACAACAAGAATGGTGGAGAGAAAGAAGAACAGTTCATACAGTCCTATTTTCTTTTCAAAACCAGACTACACTGGTGGTGCTGCTTGTTTGTATACAAGTACAAATATACTTGTATACAAAGTATATATATACACTATATATATTATGTATACAAGTTATGTATATATTATGTATACAAACAATATATATTGTTTGTATACAAGTATATATATATATATATATATACACACACACACACACACACAGTATATATATGGGTGTAATGGTATTTGTGGATTAATGCGTATTGGAGACGTGAACCATTTTAAACGATTCCGTTCGATTCGGTGAACAGGTTCAAGAAGATCCGGTTACATCGAATGATTCGTTCGCGAACCGGATATCACTAAACTGCAGAGTTTTGAACTCTCATAACAGACATGGAAGAGAAGACAATGATGAATAAAGTCGCAGTTTTTGCTATTTTTGGACCAAAATGTATTTTCAATGCTTTTTTTTTTTTTTTACCCTTTATTTACCCTCTTATGTTACATTGACTACTTTGATGATGTTTTTCTTACCTTTCTGGACATGGACAGTAGACCGTACACACAGCTTCAATGGAGGGACTGAGAGCTCTTGGACTAAATCTAAAATATCTTAAACTGTGTTCTGAAGATGAACGGAGGTCTTATGGGTTTGTAACGACATGAGGGTGAGTTATTAATGACATAATGCACATTTTGAATTTATGCATAAAAACAACTGGATGGAAACATGAATAGGCCTACTGTTACATTATGTTTAGAATTTATATTATATTAATGTAATTCAATTTTTATATTGTTCATTCTGTTGAAAAAATGTTTTATAAAAATACATTGAAATTGCCAATAAAAAATATATATTTTAAGTTTGTACAGATGGGTTTTGAGGCATTTGATGAAACTTACATTTTAAATGAAAATATGAAAATGTTATTTAATAATTTTTTGCAAAAATAAAGGACAAAATATGTTTGCAGTTACATATTAACAAGGTCATAGACAGGTTTACTTAATAAAAATAAGAGTAACAGAAAAAAACATAGCTTATATTGTTGTATTACTTTCGTACCAACCGATGGGGTCAAAAGTAACAATGTGCAACTTATGTTCAAAGTGAAATTATACTCTTTCTGAAATTATAAGTCTTTCTACAAAAAACCTCCTGGTATTGATATACCACACGTCTGAGTTACAGCTGCAGTAGGTAACTTTTTTTGTGTTTAAAATTTACAAAATGTATATAATAAGCGAGTACACCATGAATACATTTTCCAAACCGTGTTTTTAGCCTGTCCTGAATCAATAGGGTACACCTATAATAAGTGTTTATATTCTGACTATTTTAGATTGCTTCGGGGGTACCGCAGCGGAGTTACCCAGTACCTTTGTGATTCTTCATAGACATAAACGGAGAGAAGTATCTCCGGCTACAATGTTCTAATGCAAGATGCAAGCAGTTCTGTTTATTAACCGCTAGAACATCAAAAGTTACAGACTGCAGGTTTACTGGCCACAGCAGAAATCTATATCGGTCTACAACATTATCTTTTAAAATTATGTTTTTTTGAAAAATGGTACTTTCGCCCCTGCTCTCCCCTACTTTACAAATGACATTGTTGTTACTTTATAAAGAATGACCATACAGTCATTCACAGAACTGATTAAAGACAGGGACAGACAGCACTCATTTTTTACTAAATATCAGAGAGATTGACAGAGATACAGTACAAACATTATGTGTGGTTTTGACCCAGATCATGAAATACATTTATTAGGCTTAGAGTAAGGGAAGATTGGGAAATGAGGCCATCCAAGGAGTGTGTGAAAACTATCGACTTAATTTTAAATATTTTGTAATGTTCTTTAAAGTTATCCATAATTTTTAGTGGCTCTTTTGTTTTTGTTTAAATAAGTATCAGTTCTGGCACCGTTTAGGCACCGGCACCGTTTTAAAAGTATCGAAATGACACCAGTATCGTAAAAAACCCAATCGATACCCAACCCTACTGCGTACTGCTGCAAGCTGCAATAGATGCATTTTGCAGCATGTTAATAATTAATCAATTAATAATACAATTGATCATGGAAATGATCAAAAATTTACATCCCTATTAGTAACACATATGTCTTCGCCACAGCGCAACAGTGAAAAGAGAGCCCTTTCAAACACGTTCCGAACATTATTTAAACGACACCGGTATTGCGGTATTTTAGAAATTCATATAAGAAAAATAAACACCGCTATTCAGTATAAACCGGTATACCACCCAGGTGTTTTTTTGTGGAAAAAAAAAAGTTTCAAACAGTCCTCATCACTGCAGCGCTGACACACACCTGCTAAACGGAGCTCAGTTGAGCAGCACGAGAGGGATAGAAATGACGAAATTACATATTTATGAACCTATGAAATGTTTTATTTTTTATTCACCATGTTTTATTGTTACCTAATTCTGTGTTTTAACATGTCTAATTATTTAAATGCATAAAAACAACTTACATTTATTAAATTTTTTCTTTAAAATAATAAAAAAAATGTTTTTCCTCAGAAATTCTGTTGTGTATTTGCATTTTTCTGGTTATCAAATGAAGGCATAAAACATTAATTTAATTTATCTTTTAATTATTGAAAATTAAGCAAACTTTATTTTTTGGTAAACAAAGGGGATTTAATACAAAGAAATAAAACGTGGAATAAATGTTGATGTGATTTAAACTTTTAAAAAATTATGTTTGATTCTTTTAGTAGTAGTAGTAGGCCATGAACATTCTGCTGAACATTTATGGCATACACTTGTCTTAACATAAACCGGCATAAACTAAACTGGACTTTTATTTTTACGGTTTGACGCGAATACCTTTACAGTTCTTTGTATGTGATGACGCTAGTTTTACTCAAATCAAATGGTCGAATGCTCATGAAGTGACTTTCAGAACAGTTCTGGAGATGTTCCTCATTTAGTGAGACAACAGAAGCTGAAATCACCACGAGCGTCACGCACGCTTCCGTGTGTGTAATGAATGAAGCCACGCTTCTGCGCCATTCATTAACACGGACACGCAGAACATGCAGGATTAATATTTAAATAGACTTTTCCGGCTTAATATTTGGGTAGTTGACGTGACGTGGAAATGTGCAAATGTGTTAGTTTGTGTTTGTATCCATGCACTCGCGACAGACTTTACTTTCACTTTGTGTTCGTTCAATTTCAAAGGCAATATGTTAAGTAGTAGTTCAAATGACTACTTATTGGTTGAATATGGTACAGTTTGAACCAATCTGGGCTCGGGGGTGGGACTACACGTCAACAATCATTTCTGTTTGGCTCAGAGGAACGAAAGCATTGATTTCTTCTGACGAATCAATGTTGTCAAAATGTGATGACGTAATCACGTGCACTACGGCGCCTCTGAATATCCAAATGAGATAAATAGGATATCTCCGAAACATGGAGAATCTCTGCTTTACATCACTTTTTAAAGCATTCAGATTGGATTACCGGTTCAAAAGTTAAAAAACAACAGTTATTTTTAGCCGCGGGCGGCTATATCGTCTTTGAGGGTTAACTAACCACAAAAACACTTCCTTCAAGTCAGGCAATTATGCATTAGACTTGTGCCAGTATTCGGTAATGCGATATACTGCGGTGATTAAAATGCACAATATTGTTATCGTGGGCACTTCTAAATAACGTGAATAAATATACATTACATATTAATCCGAATTTGGAATGCATTTTAAGAATAGTATTCCCATCAGCTGCTTAAAATGCACAACATCGCTGTATCTTGCTTGAAAGATTGCATGCGCTCTGATGTAAACAAGCACGCAAGAGAAGCACATGGGGGAATGTGTGAGAGACGCGCTGAATGAAAGCACATTCACTCTCTGACAGCAGATGGCGCTAAACGCAGCCCTTACCCTGTAAATGGTAAATAAAGCAGCTGTTACTTTCTAAAACATATTTAAATAATCTTAAATAACCATTCAGATTTGTGTTTTCCCTATGGTGTTTATTACAGAGCCAACTACTGAAATATTTAGACTTAATAGGCTATTTATCTTCAAACATTCATTTTTATTTATTTTTTTAATCTGGACTACAAATGCCCTAGATATTTTTTGAAAGTGTTTTGATCTTTTATTGTTCATTCACACTTTACATTATGGCTTCATTAGTTAACAAACTGCCAATGAAAAAATTATTCTGAACATTCATTAATCTTAGGTATTCCAATATTTAATAACACATTGTTAAAATTGAAAGTGGCAGCTGTGTTATTTAATGAGCTAACATGAACTAAGACTTGTATTTTTTAACAAAGATTAATAACTTCTATAGTAAATTTAGCTATTGCTCATTGTTTAGCTGTGCATTTATTGAATGAGCACTATGCGATGTCCGAACTGATTACACTATATTTTATGTATTGCACTATTTTATGTAAAATAATTTTCTATTTTTAAACTGTCTTAAATTCATGTAAGTCAAGTAAATCTTTAAATCATTTTCAAGTTCTTAAATTGCTTGTTTTATTTTTGTGATTATTTTTCTTCATGCCTTTTTTTTACTTTCTTTTTGAATTACCATTGTGTACGAAATGTGCTATATAAATAAACTTGCCTTGCCTTGAATGTTAATGCATTAACTAAGGTTAACTAATGATGTGTTATTGTAAAGTGATACCTATTGGTTTTTATAGTTCTTTTGCACTTTAATGTGTAAAACATTTAACTTGTATATATTTTTCTGTATTGCTTTATTGTTTTAAATGTTTAGTTATTTTTGTTATAAGAAAAAAAGTTATTTAACCTGTTATACTGTATTATGACCACTTTTTTTAAAACAAAATTTCAATACCGTGATAATACCGTATACCGTGATAAAAGCTTCATCAATTAACCGCAACAGGAAAATTTGATACTGGCATATCCCTATTATGCATGCAAATGGGTTTTTCCACAAATTCCATAGAATTTATTCCAGTGGAAAATTTCATACAACTACTGCTGTTGGTGATTCAAGGAAAATTCGTTAAGTGATTGGACAGTAGGTCTGTCAACGAATATTCTAAATTTGAATATGTATTCAAATAGTTTAAAAAAAACGAATTTTGAAGGTGAAAATTAATATTCGAAAAAAAAAAAAAAAGTGGAAATAAAGGTAGTAGAGGCGTGGTTGTCTGCTTCGCGAGTGGGCGCGCTAGCGCGCCTGAGGGTTCAGGGACAGGTCACAGCCTCACAGGAGTCGCACTGTCTGGCACAGCATCACTGCTGAAAGTTGACGCGTCTTCATGGAAGATGCCAGCAAGTGCAGAGCCCAACTCGACCGCAGCAGAGAAAATGAGGTAAAATTGTTGACCCGCGAGATAAAGTTGTATGCAAGCTATTTAAGATACAGTTAGCAGTTAGCATTAGGGGTGCACCGAAATTTCGGCCGCCGAAAATTTTCGGCCGAAATGGCATTATCGGTTTCGGGCCGAAATAAAAAAAAAACAGCCGAAAACGTAAACCGAAAATGAATGTCACCCGCCCCTCCCATCCGTGCGCAAGCGCTTAGGTTTCACTCACGGTCGAGCTGATATCACGAGTCTGCCTATCAAAGATTAAGCATGTCAAAGGGCTGTCACAATCAAAAAAAGCTTGTCACAAAAGCTGCACAATCGATCGGACCAACCAACACAAGTTTCGAAAACGAAAACAGGGAATCGATTTTAACGGCCTTCTCTCGGAGCGCGTCCAGCTCGTCACTATACGCTCGCAGCGAATGCGTGTCACATAGCAACTGCAGGTTCTGACACACACACACACAGAGAGAGCCTATTAGTGCATAATATCAATGTAGCCTTCAGTAATGTTTTTCATTGA
This sequence comes from Carassius carassius, assembly GCF_963082965.1. NCBI lineage: Eukaryota > Metazoa > Chordata > Actinopteri > Cypriniformes > Cyprinidae > Carassius > Carassius carassius. Next base: position 18,049,557 of record NC_081784.1, read on the forward strand.
TGTTATGGCAGTCCACATTGCTGACTTGTGCGCGTCTCAAGTGCCCTCTTTACGTTCGCCCTAATGCCTGTTTAGTTGTCGGTGGATTTGCCTATATTTGGCGTTGAAAAACGGATCAACGCCAAATATAGGCAATTTACTAACGATTCAATGAACAATTTGCCTATGTCTCAAAAATCGAACAGGATTTTTTTTTCACAAAAGTGACAGCCCTATACGAGAGGACACCAAAGTTGCAATATGTAACATTTGTTCTGCAAAAATCTCCAAAATTGTGGATTTTTTTGCACAATTTTTAAAAAACTATTTTATTTGATGGAACATAAAACTTGAAGAATAATTATTATTTATATTTATTGTAAAAAATATTTTATGTTTTGTTATGTAACTGTTAATAAAAGTTTGATTATTATATTGTGATTTTTTTTGCCATTTGCCATTTTCGGCTTCAGTTTCGGTTTCCGGCCAAGTGCATCCTAAATTTTCGGTTTCGGCGCAGAATTTTCATTTCGGTGCATCACTAGTTAGCATACCATTCGACCACTAGCAATATGAGGTCACATCTCAAAAATGTGCACCCAAATGAGCATGGCATAATGTGTGGAACTCCAGTTAAACAGTCACGTCTTGACACTTTACTTCAAGTTACTTTGCACGTTACTTTACGATGCACGTTACTTTGCATCGCTCGCCGCAAGCACTTTGTCTGCAACACGACAAGAGGCCATAACGGATAAAATAATTTTGTTCATTTGTAAGGACATGAGATCGATCAGTATCGCGGATGGGGCACGCTTCGGGGAGTTCTGTCAAGCAATGCATCCGAGGTTTGATTATTTATCGTTTCATGTCAAGGAAAAGTTCCATGTTTACCACAGCACAGCTCCCTCGGAGCTTTCAATGTCAGTTCTATATGCTGTAAAACTTCAATTAATGTTAATAATATTTGTTTCAATCACTGAATGAAGCCTGCTATATTTAGGACAACAGTCGCGACCTTAAATTGCTTGCACAAAAATTTGTTTGTTCATTTAAACCATTATGCGCAGAGAACGTGAGAGTGAGAGAGCGTGAGGTCTGCAGTCTTGGCCATTAGTTGATTTCTTTGTTTTTGTGTAGGTAATACGTTGTCATATATGTTTAAACTTAAATAGTCTATCTATACAATTAGTTATGTCTCTTTGTATTATTTTTGCCTGTTATTGACGTAATGCACGTCATTGACAACATGCGCAACCAGATGTTCGAATATTCGTGTATTTTTTAGAGGGAATATTCGAACGTCAATTTGGAGCAATTTTGACAGCCCTATTGGACAGTGTGTTCATGTGTTCAAAAAAAAAAAAAACTATTTTTCACATTTAGGGTGTTCATGTGCCAATTTGTGGTCTTACTGGGAACATTTTGATGACAAATTCTGCTATTCACCTTTATTTCTCAGTGTTGCGAAATTAAACTGTGGATCCAATCAAGAGATTACATGGTCAAGCTGATCTGACAAAATGCAAAAGGGTCTAGAATCTAGATGACACACATATGGGATCCTGGTTTGTACCAGAGACCTCGCTATTGCTCAGCAAGCTGCAATCTAGTCATGTGGTATGCAATGACTTCACAGAACAGCATGTCTGAACTGGCCACACCTCACGCCTACTGCACTATAAATAAACCCAGATAACATTGCATGCAAACCCCCATCCATTTACCCAGATCCTGAGCCTTCAGCTAAAGCTCAACCTCTCAAGTTTTCATCAATGGGAAGCTAGGACCATGTTCACCATAAGAGCTCACATGTATCTAAGGTTTTATGGGTTATTACATCCCAAAATGAAGGGAACTGAAAAGGCACATTGTCACTCCTACTAAAAAAAACAAAAAAAAAAACAAAACAAAAAAAAAACAAATTCAGTGTTACGCACACACACTATACTTAATACCTGCACTATAGTGCACACTATACATGCACACTGTATTTATACCCCTAAAAAAAATTTAAGGCTTAGACCTGAATCCTTCCAAATGTAAAATGATCTTAAATTACATCTGGGTTTAAATAATATAAAAAATAAGAGCGAGCAAAATGTTGTCCAAAGATCAGTTTTTGTTCCAAAAAAACCACAATATTCCTGAGCTGAGACACTGAGTTTTTTAAACAGCCCTGTATAACCAATTTTGTGGGCCATGAAACAGAGATGGTAGCTGTGGTTAAACCAAGCAAAATAAAAATAAACAGGTAGTTTTGCAATACCAATTGATAAAAGAAATCACTCACTCAAAAAAGAAAAATCTAAAATAGTCAAATCAACTTCCACTGGACCACTTGAGATGGATTAGCCCATATAAAAATTAGGGCTGCTCCGATCACGATCGGGCGATCGTTAATGCGCATCTCGTCAGTAAAGCCGGTTCTCTAATCAGCGGTAGGGCTGGGACAACGCGTCAAGGTCATCGATGACGTCGACGCAAAAAATACTTTGACGCAAAATATGCGCATCGATTCATCGACCTGTTTTTATTACTCTAAAAAACGTTTGCAAAACGTTTACCTTATGTGCGCTGAATATACGCGATGGCCGGATCAACATTCTGTCCAACGTTATATAACCAATCCAGGGGTTTTTCTGCATTGATCTTTTTTTTTGGCGGGTGTCAAAGCCTTATTTGATCTGTGAGTGATGTAGAATAGAATGACTGTGCTGCGCCCGACAGGGCGCGTACGAGAGAGAGCCCCGGCTGCGCGCGCGCAGTCTTCAAACAACACGAGCGCTTCTTGCTCTCTCTCTCCCTCGTGCATATTGATCAAAATCATTAAACACGATAGAAAAACACCAAAGTTTCACGCGCGCTCGCGCACTCACTGTCTTCAAACTACATGAGCGCTGTCTTGCTCTCTCTCTCTCTCTCTCTCTCTTTCCCTCCCTCCCTCGTGCATATTAACCAAAATCATTAGACACGATAGAAAAAGGGCGGAACGCCAAAGTTTCACGTGGAGCATTCGGAGATTTGTTTTTCTCCATGACAGGCTGCTGGCTCCCACTGTTAATTTTTTTTTTTTTTTGGAAAAGCTCTCTGTATTAGCTTAAAGCCCTCAAGTTTACATTGGTTACTGTATTCTTTCAATTGCTCTAAACAATTATTTTGGGTGACCTTTTTTTATTGAATGCTAGACATCAAGTTGTTGTTATTTTCATCTGAAAGAAGAACTTTTTTTCAGTAAGCTAGGCCCTATGTGTTCAGTAAGCTTGTTTCAGTAAGCTATGTGTTTTCAAGGCTTCAAGGTTTTATTGAATGCTATCTCTTTACAAGTGCAAAGTAATGCATTCTTAGTCAGTCTTTTATTTTGTAATTTTAAGAGCAATAAACATATATTGCAATGGTAAAGAATTCATGTTTTTTTTCATTCAGATATGTAAATCAACATGTATAAATTGTTAGTAGTCAATTAATGGGGAGATAATCGAAATCGAATCGGTCTGAATAAATTAATCGTTAGATTAATCAATGCATCGAAAAAATAATCGCTAGATTAATCGTTTAAAAAATAATCGTTTATCCCAGCCCTAATCAGCGGTAAATTCCATCAGGTGCGTGATTTCACATAGAGCAGCTGTTACTACACAGAGCCATTTTTAACTGAGAAGATGCGCAAAGAAACGCTGAAAATGAACGTGGATTTGCGCATCTTCTCAGTTAACAATGGCTCTGTGTAGTAACAGCTGCTCTATGTGAAATCACGCACCTGATGGAATTTACTGCTGATTAGAGAACCGGCTTTACTGACGAGATGCGCATAACGATCGGCCAATCATGATCGGAGCAGCCCTAATAAAAATACATTATAACAGTAAAAATAAATAAGTTCACTTTCTTGAGTACTTTAGTATAAACGATAGTGTATCATTGGAAACAGCTTCCAGCACCTGACTCCTGATTAGCCACGCTTTGATCATGCTCTCTGTTTAGCATCACAGTAAATGAAAAAGGCCCAGATGATAATAACTCATTGCCTATGAATGCACATGAATCCAGAGGGTACACTTTACCTTAACATTAAAACAAATAAAACAGATCCTGTAGAGACCGGAAGTGGGATAGTCCTCTGAAGATT